>NC_138530.1:12221908-12417788 GCF_964234715.1 Podarcis melisellensis | reverse complement strand
ATTTAAAACGACCGTTAGCTGTTTTTCAGCCAAAGTGCTCAGAGGGTCTTACAGTACAGTAAAATAATAAAATCACAACGAGTTGAATCACAGCAGAGCAGCATAAAATGAAACAGCAACATAAAGCTATATCTGTAGGCTAAGAATTTTATGCACATTCATGAGTTGAATAGGCCTTACTCCCAGGTCAGTGAATCATAGAACTGTAGAGTTGGAAGGGACCACGAGGGTCATCTAGTTCAACCCCCTGCAATGCAGGAATCTTTCACCCAACATGGGACTCGAACCCACAACCCTGAGATTAAGGGTCTCATGCTGTAGAGCTATCCCCGGATTGCAGCCTCAAATGGCCTAGAAAATCAAATGGATGTCTTTCTGTTGCTGGGAAGAGAACAAAGATGGTGCCAGGTGAACCTCACTGGTGTGGTGATTTGAGAGATGTGGTGCCACAGCAGAAAAGGCCCTGTCTTCAAATGACCAAGCCCTTTGCTTCAGAAGGCTGACACATGAATCTCAGCATCCAGGCAGATTTGTGTCAGAATAGGCAGTCCTTCAACTGCTGTGGCCCCAAGCCATAGGACATGCCCCTCCAGATGTTATAGGTATACAACCATCAACGACAGGCTTCCTCAACATCGGCCCTCCAGATGTTTTTGGCCTACAACTCCCATGATCCCTAGCTAGCAGGACCAGTGGTCAGGGATGATGGGAATTGTAGTCTCAAAACATCTGGAGGGCCGAGGTTGAGGAAGCCTGATCAACGACGTCTACAACTTCAGCTGTGATCCTTTGCATACTTAACTAGGAAGAAATCTTTGAAAAGCAACAACTAAACACATCTCCCTCCCTCTCTCTCTTTTCTTTCTTTCGTTCTTCCTTCACAGGAGAGTTTTTTAAGGGGTAGCTGATGCAGAGGCTGGCTTAAGAAGATCCAAGATGACGACGACAGTAGCGACAGACTACGACAACATTGAAATCCAACAGCAATACAGCGATGTCAACAACCGCTGGGATGTTGAAGAGTGGGACAACGAGAATAGTTCCGCACGGCTGTTTGAGAGGTCTCGCATCAAAGCCTTAGCAGGTAGGACTTTCACCTTTTCTACCATTGGTGCAATTATTCATTTTGTGCTGTTTGTGTTCCTAGCACAAAGGTGGCCCAAATAATAGCTTGTGGTCTACCCTCTGAATCCAGCTACAACTTTCAGGAAACAGAGCTGATCTCCATTTAACAGGAGTGTTCAGCATAACCACACCTATTGCCTCTTAGTGAAGCAAACACACAACGGGTTGCTTTAAACCATGATTTATGATTGGCGACCAAATCAGGACTGGAGACTGTGGCGAAGGTGGTTTGCAAGCCATAGTTTGAGCACCTTATGGTTGGGTGTTAACATCCAAATGACCAAACTACATGTTAATATCTTTCAGCCATCCTTTTTTTAAAAACAAAAACAAAAACAAACCTACACCTTTAAAGCAAGTTTCATGGATTTGACAGCTACTTTAGAAATGATAAAGTAATAATAACGGTGAACTCTCCTATTTCAAGAATGACACGGTACTGCACAGGTTATGCAGTGTTTGTAATTGTTCATAAAGGATGGGGACAGGTACTCTGAAAGTTCAATTCCAGAAGTTTTAATGAGGGGCTAATCTCTCCAGAAAATGGATCAATGGCTGTGGTGCTTTGAATTTAGCTTCCCTATGGAGAACTATTTAGGAAGCTCTATAGTGGTTGATTGACTGCCATCATCTCTTCTCAATTTCCATATTGCTTTGTCTAACTGTGTAGGAGGGGAATCAGGATCATGCCCAGTGGGTCCTATCTTCTCCCTACCTCCCAGGTTTTCGACAGAAAAACAAAAGCGGGCTATTTCCTTGGGTTCCTGATAGTGTGGAAGAGCTTGTGTGTGTGTGTGTGTGTGTGTGTAAGAGAGAGAGAGAGAGAGAGAGAGAGAGAGAGAGAGAGAGAGAGAGAGAGAGAGAGAGATCAGCTGTAAGTGCACAGAATCCCTTTTACACCTTCTGCTGTGACCCTGCACCCCCTCCCCAAATTCACTGAGCTCTGCATATAAGCTGGTCTTCACCTTTTCCCAGCTGTCAGTTAGGCCCCGATCCACACAGGTGTTTTCATCAGGGCCGGCCCACCCATGAGGAAAGATGAGGCAACCATCTCAGACAGCAGGATCCACAGGGGCAGCAGTTGTCGAAATCAAGCTCTCTTCCCAATCCAAACCAAAATATCTGGGGCTTCTCTGGAGGATACGCAAGAAAGCAGCTGCATCAGCCATTAGGCAGGTAGGCCGAGCAGCCTAAACAAAGCCCCACTACACCTCAGGTCTCTTTGGAGCTTCCTCTGCCCTCACTGACATCCCCTTCGGGCTTCAGGGAGGGTCTCATCCTGAGCTACGAGGACTCTCCAGCTCTCTTCCACCATTTCCGGGTTCAAATTGAATTTTTTACTGACACCACACTTATATGCAGTTGCAGGAGAGTTGACCACACGTAAGTGTGTTGGGGGACGATGACGACACTTGTACTGGCATTCCGTGCCAACTGCCAAACTTGATGAAAATCTCTGTGTAGCCCACAGACCCCTGGGCACTTGTATCTTTTGAAGTCAACATTTATCACAGTGTCAGCAGCCCCTGTGTTTCGGTGCAAGCGCCCTTCTCAACTTCCCACCCTGGGTCGAAGCAATGTTTTGTCTAGTTCTTTTGCAGATGTATGTCTAGAAAACTACTTAAGACGCATAAATCAGCTGCACGTTGTCAGAGTTTATAAACCCCTGTCTGCAAAGTCCAGTCGCTTTGTATCACGAGAGTTACGGTGCCAACAACATTCATTTCAGTGTCCCTACGGGAGCTAGAGGGCAACATAATTTTCCACCCTCGCGGTGTCATAATCTGTTATCTTGGCGGTGGTTACCCAGTTCTCAGACAGAATGGAAAAAAACCAAAGCCCAGAGCCTTGCACTTGTTCTGTGGCAGTCAAAAGTAGTTCTCAGGTTGTGTTCCTCAAAACCAGCAAACTTTTTCAGCAGGGGGCCGGTCCACTGTCCCCCAGACCTTGTGGGGGGCCGGATTATATTTTGAAAAAAATATATGAAGGAATTCCTATGCCCCACAAATAACCCAGAGATGCATTTTAAATAAAAGGACACGTTCTACTCATGTAAAAACACACTGATTCCTGGACCGTCTTTGGGCCGGATTTAGAAGGCGATTGGGCCGGATTCAGCCCCCGGGCCTTAGTTTGCCTACCTGTGCTCAAAACCATCACCGGGCAGATTCTGTTCCTGCCTGGAACATGCTACATATGGCCCAAGTATGTTTGTACACAGAGGCACACATAAATCCATATATACAAAACACATATACATGTGCATGCAGACGAATGCGCATGTGCATATCTTCCTTTATACATAAGGCTGTCATTCCTTTGGAGGATCTGTGGTGCTGTATCACAGCACAGCATCACATGTGCATGAAAAGATTGGGGTTGGGAAGGTGACAAGCAAGCTTAGTAGTTTCATGGGGTGCAAAGGAGAAGGGCTAGGAGCTTAATGTGGGGGGAATGGCAGGGGAGTTGCTGAGCAGAACTCACTGGGGCACAGTCCTGTGTGTGTAAAGGTAAAGCGACCCCTGACCATAACGTCGAGTCGTGGCCGACTGTGGGGTTGTGGTGCTCATCTCGCTTTATTGGCTGAGGGAGCTGGCATACAGCTTCCGGGTCATGTGGCCAGCATGACTAAGCCGCTTCTGGCGAACCAGAGCAGCGCACGGAAATGCTGTTTACCTTCCCGCCGGAGCGGTACCTATTTATCTACTTGCACTTTTGAACTGCTGGGTTGGCAGGAGCAGGGACCGAGCAACGGGAGCTCACCCCGTCGCAGGGATTCGAACTGCTGACCTTCTGATCGGCAAGCCCTAGGCTCTGTGGTTTAACCCACGGCGCCACCCACGTCCCTCCTGTGTGTGTATGTGAACACAAAAACATATCTCTGGTTTTTCCTTTGGGGGGAGGAGGTGTGTCAGGAGGTTCTACACACGAGTAGGAATCCGGCAGAGACACATGCCTTACTGCCATGTTCTCTCCCTCCTGGCCGTTCGTTCGGGAGATACAAAAGCTTTCTCCAGCCTGAACATCACAGCGACTGATAGCATGAGGCATCAGGACACTTCAGGATCAGCAGAGTATAGGCAGTCAGCGTTCTGACTCAGTAGCGCAGCTTTTTGGCTAAACTATGTTTATTTACATATATACACTCGGAGCATCGCAACTCACCTCCTTCCTCTTCAGCCGGCATCCCTAAACTCGAGAAGTAGAGACATCACCTTGCCAACAAAGGTTCGTATAGTTAAAGCTATGGTTTTCCCAGTAGTGATGTATGGAAGTGAGAGCTGGACCATAAAGAAGGCTGATCGCCGAAGAATTGATGCTTTTGAATTATGGTGCTGGAGGAGACTCTTGAGAGTCCCATGGACTGCAAGAAGATCAAACCTCTCCATACTGAAGGAAATCAACCCTGAGTGCTCACTGGAAGGACAGATTGTGAAGCTGAGGCTCCAGTACTTTGGCCACCTCATGAGAAGAGAAGACTCCCTGGAGAAGACCCTGATGTTGGGAAAGATGGAGGGCACAAGGAGAAGGGGACGGCAGAGGACGAGATGGCTGGATAGTGTTTTCGAGGTTACCAGCATGAGTTTGACCAAACTGCGGGAGGCAGTGGAGGACAGAGGTGCCTGGCGTTCTCTGGTCCATGGGGTCACGAAGAGTCGGACACGACTAAACGACTAAACAACAACAACCACTGTAGTTGGATTCCTAAGGATTTGAGAAGGGCATTTCTGTCCAGGCTCCTTAGGCGCAGCACCGAACTTGCCCAGATGACCTAGATAGATTTCGATAATTTTTATGGGAGCTTATGATCTGGGGTTTTTTTTTTTTGTTTGTTTTAATCCAACTGGGAATGGTAGTGATTTTTGTTCCAACGATGTGAGCAGTTATCCCATCAGGAAGGCTCCTCTTTATTTGGGTGCTGCTTCACACCCCAGGTGAGGGATGAATAATACACACGAAACAATCACTTAAGGGACATCTAATACAATGTGGGCAACTCAATTATTTAGCTTGTCTAAAAGAGGCACTCGTTTCAGTGCTTTGAGAAGCCTGCTGTAGATTTGATACAGCGCTAAATTTAGGTCTTCTCTATCCGGCTTTCTCCCCAGAATGTATTTATTTGGGAATGGGGAGGGCATGAACTGCTAGGGATTTGCGAGGTTGTGGGGGGGGGGGGAGAGAGAGAGAGAGAGAGAGAGAGAGAGAGAGAGAGAGAGAGAGAGAGTGTGAGTTTGATTCAGTTTACTTTCCTAAAGTAATATGTGAACTAAAGCACAGCCATCCTTCTCTGTACACTTCTCTGTAATGTGTACAAAAATGCATATGCTAGGGCAAGGTGTGCATATCAGTGTGTTTATTAATGGAAGTAACACCAAAAAAATATGTTATATTGGGGGGGGGCAATTTGAAAAATGTGTGCATTAGGCAAAGTTGCATTACAATTTGTAAAATTTGGGGAAAATTAGCACAAAAAGGTTACCTCTTCGTTTTACCAAATATATTTCTGGTGTGGTGTTACAGAAGGTCTCAGGCAAAGGTCTGTGCTAGCCCAGCAATCTGGGTTACTTGAACATGCATTTCCGATCTTCTACAAACAAAAGTCTTCTGCTGAGCTATAATGCCTCCCATATTGTTTGCGGTATGTTCTGGGTTATGCTTCCCCCTCCTATCTCACCACACAACACACACACAAACATTGTACGTGCAGTGAAACCATCTGCAAGATTTGATTCAGAAGGGCTAGCGGCAGTGGAGGCAACCGAGGAGCAGGTCCATGAAGGTTCTGTCAATTAGTAGGAGGAAACATAGAACCCAAAGCACCTGGTTCGCAAGTTACTCCTCAGTATATTTAGTCAATAGGGACGTGGGTGGTGCTGAGCCTCTTGGGCTTATCGGAAGTTCGGCGGTTCGAATGGGGTGAGCTCCCGTTGCTCGGTCCCAGCACCTGCCAACCTAGCGCTTCAAAAGCACACCAGTGCAAGTAGATAAATAGGTACCTCTGCAGCAGGCAGGTAAATGGCGTTTCCGTGCACCAGTAGCGGTTTAGTCATGCTGGCCTCATGATCCGGAAAGCTGTCTGTGGACAAATGCCGGCTCCCTCGGCCTGAAAGCGAGATGAGCGCCGCAACCCCATAGCCGCCATAAAGGTCCAGGGGTCCTTTACCTTTACCTTTTTATATTTAGTCAGCTGGAAGCCTCAGGGTTGCTCAAACATCTATGGCCTCTTCCTCTTCCAGAAGATGCTGCACATACAGATATTTTGATCAGGGCTACAGCTAATACCCTAGAGATGTCTGAGGCTGCGGAACTTCCGGGATAGCGCGAACGGGTAATGGCGGATTCCCTCCGAGCTCCGGAGGGAATCGGCTCCGCTAAGGACGGGTCTTGCCGTGCCGGCGACACGGGGACCCTTAGAAACCGCAGGCGCGGAAGCCTGCGGACATGGTGACTCGGTGGGCACCTTAAGCGCCCTCCCTGACCCGCGAAGAGCCTTTTTAAAGGCTACGGAGTGGACCGGAGAGTGGTGTGGTGCTGAGAGTCGATCGCTGCCTTGGCGGAGCGGAGCCGCGAGCCATGACCGGAGAGCGCTATCTTTTTTCCTGAAATTCGGACTGAAACAAAGAACCCGTGAGTAGAAGGAAATTTCGGCACTAAAAGCTTTATACCTAAAATTGAGTACGATCGGGGGGGTGTTAAAAGGAAGTCCGCACTCCCCCCCCCCACAGAAAGACTCAAAGTAAGGAGAGGATCACTAAGGCGGAAAAGACTTTGGTGCTTAAATAAATAGCTCTCATGAATTGGATTACAAAGTTATCGTGCTGGAGTGGAAAAGAGTAGAATCTCGGAAAATTTTCTTTTTCTTGGCAATCCCCCCCCCTGGACCCGGGAGTGCCCTGTATATGAGCCCGAGGAAAAAGAATCAAGAGTTTGACAGCTGTCAAAAGAGCTGTCAAACGAGCGGTAAAGCGGAACTGTGTTGCCAGTATTTCTTTGGATTAAAAGAGCTACATTAAAATTGAACTTTTAGAAACAAAGTGATTGGGAATAACAAAGTGGCTGGAAACAACAGTAACGAATTGTTGGAATAGGACTATGATGGAAATCCCCCTGGAGGGAATTAAAGATATTGCAATGGCTGCAGAAGAGAAACTATGGGCAGAGATTGAAAGGATGTTTTTTCTCGTGGGAACTTTACAAAAGCAAAGTACCACAATGAGTAAACAATTGGAGACTTTCGGTTTGGAACTGAGCAACTCTGCTAATGATACAAAGTTGATGGAAAAAAACTCTGCAGCTGCAGAGGATGAGATAACTTTGAAATTGGGGGAAAAGGAAGAGGAAGAAGGAGAGGAATCTCTGATGGAAAAAACCAATCAAAAGCCGACAACCTCTGGGAACAAAGGAAACAAAGAAAATGACAAGTGGACCACAAATCTGCAAAAGGAGGGAAAGAGAAAAGAAGAAGTCCCTGGAATAACTGGAATATGGGACTATATAAGAGCAAACAAATATGATAGGGACTTCTTCATTTGGCTGGAGCATGGGAGAATGAGTGGTCCCGAACAGAAACTGATATTGATTGACTCAGAAGGAGAAAAACATGAGGGGCTGATGACAAAACCTCCCCAAGAAGAGAGGGCCAACAAAATGGACTATCAACAAAACTGGTGGAGAAAGACTAACTGGGGCTTAAGAGCCTCTGACGTAAGAAACCCGGGCTAAAGCAGCCAATCTATTGGGACATCGGTTTGGGAAGGGACAGAAACCGGGGCAGGGGGGGAGGGGAGAGTAGAATAGTTAATATCTGAGATTTTAGAATTGTTATAATATGATTTTTGGTGTAATATGGGAAGGGAGGAATTCATGGGAGAAAACCTAGGCCGCCCTTAGGGAAATGATTTATTGTGCAAAATTGGATAGGTTAAACTGGGTTAAGTAAAGGAGACAAATATTAAGAAAAGATAAGAAATATTTAAGGGATGAGAGGAAATAACTTGCTGAGATAATTTATGAAATTGGAATGTGGGAGGGAGGGTGCGGGGAAGTCAATGAAAGAAGGTAATGAAAGTAAGGCTATGAAATCATGCATGTTTTGTTTTGTTTTTATATGTTTGTCTGTCTGTTAAAAAAGTTAAAAACCCAATAAAAATTTTATTATAAAAAAAAAGAGATGTCTGAGGCTGCTTTTAGCTCTTGACATAATCTGGCGGTATTATTATTATTAATTATTATTATTATTATTATTATTATTATTATTATTATTATTATTATTATTTTGAATACCGCCCTATACCCGTAGATCTCAAGGTGGTTCACCTATTAATGGCAAATGCCATTAATATGATAGCAAGTTCTTATTAACAAACAATATTAAAACCCCAATATTAAAAACCCAATGAGCTGTCTTTACATCTTCAGGTGTAGCACAGGGCACCAATCCCCACCCCGCAGAGCCAGTCCAGGAGGATATAATAGACAGTGATATCAGAAGCCACAGAGAGGTTGAGAAGGCGATGATGATAATATACTATGCACAGCCAGCTGCGTGGGGATCAGATACAGAGAAGGTCAAGAATCTTGAACCTTTAATGGGGAAATCTCTTACTCTAGCCAATCCTGTTTGGGGGTAAAAATGGAAGGAGTATTCAGTGACGAGGAGGGAGCCCTATGCCACCTCTGCTTTCTGTTGAAGGAGTTTGTTCTTGAGACTTGTGCTAAGCACACACTCTTTGTGTATGTGGCAATTAAAGAACGAGGTGCCGCCATCTTGCACCAAACACAGCACTTTGGGTCTGAACTTGACGGCGCCTTAGTGTGCATCTGCATCGAGTTACGCATGCACAGCAAGTTTCTGCATACAGTGGTACCTCGGGTTAAGTACTTAATTCGTTCTGGAGGTCCGTACTTAACCTGAAACTGTTCTTAACCTGAAGCACCACTTTAACTAATGGGGCCTCCTGCTGCCGCTGCGCCGCCAGAGCACGATTTCTGTTCTCAACCTGAAGCAAAGTTCTTAACCTGAAGCACTATTTCTGGTTGAGCGGAGTCTGTAAGCTGAAGCGTATGTAACCTGAGGTACCACTGTACTTCTTTCTCAACAAATTCCAGATTAGCTCACATAACTCTGGTAAGCCTTCCAAATTCCTGGCTTTTACATGAAACTTTCCACCAGTAGGCCCACAGGAGTTCGAACAAACTGGCCAGGCCAGATCCTCCCCCCCCCTTGTTTCCCCACGCCCACACTCCCCTTGTCACTTGGCTGTCCCATATCATACGTACCTTCCAACATTTGACAGAGGAGAACAGGCACATTTTACTGGATGAGGAATCGGCCCGAACTGAAGCATAGGATCATTCTGTCCCCTGCCAAGTAGCCTATTCATTTGGCAGTGGGCTTGCAGTAAGCAGGGGAAAGGGTGTTCTCCATTTGGCTAGCAAAATGGAGCTTTGTCTGTTTCAACTGAGCAAGTAGGTCAGAGTTAACAGAGGTACAAAAGATGTGAGCAACCTTACGTCCAGCTAGGTTTGGGAGTGGACAAGTGCGATTGCCTAGTGGTTTTTTCCTGGGGTGACTCAGGGGCATAGCTGTCAACTTACAGATTCGAAAATAAGGGACCAGCAGCCTCGAAAATACGGGATCAGCAGCCAAAATAAGAGATCAACAATTACTTTGATAAAATACATATTTTGTTGCGTGCAAATGGCTTTAGATACCTATTAGGTCCATAAATTACCATATAGCATATATTCAACACAAAAAAAGCAATAGGTTGTTGTTGACAAAGGACAGCTGGACATAGAAATGGCCCCATTACCTTCAGCAGCTTATTTAAGGGACATCATCAATAAGGGACAGCAGCGGGACATGGCGCTGGGATAAGGGACTGTGCCGCCAAATAAGGGATGCTTGACAGCTATGCTCAGGGGTGCACATACCCCTAAACATTTTTTTAAATCTAGGTTTGGCCTCATTGAGGGACAGTATTTCAATAGTGCAGGAAAACAAGAGTACCCCTCAACATTTTTTAAACAAAAAAAAGCATTGGGGTCGCCAACAAAATGGCGGTCTTCATGATTTTTCCTGTCCTCTTCATGATACCCCTGGGAGGGAGGTTAGGCTAAGAGAGAGACACTAGCTGTGCAGAGGTAAACCAATGATCTTCATGCTTGAATGAAGATTGCAAGCTGGGTTTTCCTGCTCCAGAGTCTGACGCTCTAATCTAGGAATGGGGAACCTGTAGCCCTCCATATGTTGCTGTACTACAGCTCTGACCATTGGGCACACTGGCTGGAGCCGGAGCCAAACAAAATTTGGAGGTGCAGTTTCCCCACCCTGCTCTGGCTATGCACCAGACTGGCTCTACTTTTTTTTTAACCCTTAATGGCCGGTGTGTGTAAGAAGGAACACAGAAAGGGACATTATATTTGTTCCCTTGTACACACGTTCCAGCTCACTCAGGCTACATAGCCTGATTTTGCATGCAGCGAATGTGCATAAAATGGCTTTATAGTTTGTGTACAAAAGGAAACCGATGGATCGTTGGGTGAGAACAGAGACAATCAGACATGGGGAACTGCTTGGGCTTTGATAAATGGCACTAGGAGAGTAGACGTTTGAGCTCAATAATGGATGTTGTGAGTGGAACAGAGCACAAGCATGCAGCTGGCGGACAACTCTGGAAATTCTGAGGAGTGTGGCTGTTTTATTCCTCAGCTTCCAGAAATCCATTGGGAACTGAGAAAATGCACTTGAAAAAAAAAGAATCCAGGAGGATCTGGGAGATGCTGCCAACGATGAAATAAAATAAAATACGAAGATGGATATTTCCATTGTATTTGTTAACCTCTGTTATGATCTGAGAAGTAGACATTGCTCTGCTCCTTCCGAGCTGTGGCAAGAACTTGCTGTAGGCCGGGGCCTTCAAGCAAACAAAGGAATGAACTTCATGCCTCTGTGATTTCAGCAGGGGACCCAGTGAGCTGTCAGGCACGGTCATGTGGTCAATGGGAGAAGCAGAGAACAGCTGAGAAACTGGAAAGCATTTAAATGCCACCCCCATTGGTTGAAACCTGTGGCCGTCCAGATTTGGCTGAACACTCACTGCCAACATGGCTCAGTGGTCAGGGATGATGGGAGTTGTAGTTCAGCATCAAAAGGAAAACAACAGGTTAGCCACAACCTGATTTACCCCACACTGGCATAACCTAGCTTTGTGAAGAAGTTGACTGGCAATTTTGTGTTGCACAGGAAGGTTTGAGAAGTGCAGTCTGCTGAGTCACTGTCCATAGCTGTCAAGCGTCCCTTATTTGGCGGGACAGTCCCTTATCCCAGCGCCATGTCCTGCTGCTGTCCCTTATTGATGATGTCCCTTAAATAAGCTGCTGAAGGTAATGGGGCCCTTTCTATGTCCAGCTGTCCTTTGTCAACAACAACCTATTGCTGTTTTTTTGTGTTGAATATATGCTATATGGTAATTTATGGACCTAATAGGTATCTAAAGCCATTTGCACGCAACAAAATATGTATTTGATCAAAGTAATTGTTGATCCCTTATTTTGGCTGCTGATCCCTTATTTTCGAGGCTGCTGGTCCCTTATTTTCAAATCTGTAAGTTGACAGCTATGCCACTGTCCCTCCAGTTACTCAACCTTGCTGACCAGGAAATTTGGGAGGTGAAGTATCTTCATGGTTGGGGCAACTGCTGCATGGAATTGGCACACACAATGTGTGTCTTTGGATCCTTCCTGCAAAAATAGCGACCGTCTGGAAAAGCACAACTGACACTGGTTTTTTTTAATTGGGAAAGCAGGTCGAGCCAAGTAGTTTGACCTGGACAGACAAATTAAAAAAAATATATAAAGTTTGCCGTTTTGGAGGAACCAAACTGCAAAAAAGAGGCTGTGCAAAGTAGCCACAGCAGCAAACATTAGATACTTTGGGATGAAATGTTCTTCTCCGGCTCTGATTTTAAAAAGGGATTCCCCTCCCCCTCCCGTTACTTTGCTGTTGCCGATCACATTTTACAAGAGCTTCTGACAGATGTCAGTCATAATTGAAGTGCCCGTGTGCCGAGTGCGTTTCGAGAAGGGAATGTTCTGCCATCTTTGTTTGCGAGTGTTCGCCTTGCAAAGCTTCTGCTTTTATTGAGAAAATATTGTTCTATGAATTGCCCCCGCCGGAAGCCTGTGCGTTGCTTAGAAACTGTACCAAAGGATTGTAATTGCTAGCTGAGCCTGTTCCAAAATAAAATTAGGAGAGTGTCTTTTGGTTAATTCCAAACCCGCTTTAGCAAGAAGATTAACTGATGCAGCATTAATGGCTAGGAAACTGAGCTGTGAATCAGGGGCTTAATCCTGCCATTGCCATGATGAACCTACTAGGAGGCCTCTTAAGTAATCCATCTCTCTCTCTCTCTCTTAGCCCTTTGTCTATAACAGCAGGACAATGAAAGAGCTAGGCTGCATGCCATGCATTTAAAATACTATGATGGCACTTTAAGCAGCCATGGCTTTTCCACTCCAAATAATCCTGGGAACTGTAGTTTGTTAAGGGCGCTGAGACTTGTCAGGAGACCGCCGTTCCCTTCTCAGAGCTATGATTCCCCTGAGAAGATTGATAGATTTGCTAAGCCACTCTGAAAATTATACCTCTGTGAGTTCTCCTTTGTTTTCCTCCATCCTCACCTTGCCCACCTGGCACCTGAAGGGAATCATCTTTTTGTTAAATCACAGTGTCCATCGCAGTGTGATCAGGAAACCTAAATCCTTGTTTGCAATTCCAGTTTGTAAAAGGTAAAGGGACCCCTGACCATTAGGTCCAGTCGTGACTGACTCTGGGGTTGCGGCGCTCATCTCGCTTTACTGGCCGAGGGAGCCAGCGTACAGCTTCTGGATCATGTGGCCAGCATGACTAAGCCACTTCTGGCGAACCAGAGCAGCACACGGAAATGCCGTTTACTTTCCCGCTGGAGCGGTACCTATTTATCTACTTGCACTTTGACATGATTACGAACTGCTAGGTTGGCAGGAGCAGGGACCGAGCAACGGGAGCTCACCCCGTCTTGGGGATTTGAACCGCCAACCTTCTGATCAGCAAGTCCTAGGCTCTGTGGTTTAACCCACAGTGCCACCTGCATGCCAGTTTGTAGGGAGCCATTAAACCACAGTTTTGCAGTTGGGATGTCACGGGGAACTGCTTGACAAACAGGAAATCTGCCTACAGATGGGAAGGGGGAAATTGAGACGGTGGAAGAAGAAATGTTCAAGCTCATAGAGCTTGTTCCCACTCTTTTTTGGACTACATATGTTCCTCAATAATGAATTGGGCTTTATTTCCCCCCTTGGCCCTCAGCTTCCTACCACAATAACAACTTTAATTATATGGTCACAGGCTTCGTTAAGCCTCAGCTTGCCGGAAAAAAACACATGGCGAGGCCTCAATATTAATTGTTCACCACTATCCTGTCTCCTTTGCTCAAAGTTCAGTGGGTAACTTCACCTCTTCATAACAACAGAGCTGGAAAAATGTTTCAGATTCCTAACTAACATCGTATCTTTTAAGAGTTTAGAATTCTGCTCCCGTGTGCCAATGATATATAGAAGTGCGGAACAATATCGAAATACTTCAGTGCCTGGCCAGCCAAAGAGCCTGGGATTTATCCAGGCTTTCAGCCTAGAAAACGTGTGGACCGCATCTAAACAGGCGTCTAGCACTCTTGTACTAAGAGGCAATTCCCAAACCACAAATATATATTAAAAAGAAAAAAATACCACGTAGGAGGATTGGAGTGTTTTAGGAAATGTACATTTCATTCGTTTTGGCACTCAGAATAAGTTTGGAAGGGAGGGCTTTACATTTGGGGATTGAAAATATTTAGTTTAATCGGTCCCTTTCCTCCAATATTTCAAGCAGCATTAAGTATCATGTCGTTGCACACCTATGATGTAACTTCCAGCCTGCGTTTCACTGCTTGCTCTATCATGTCTCCTAAACAGCCTCTTGGATTTTTGGAGTCCAACAGAGTGCTGGGCCCCGAACAACAACGTAGGGTTTGAAGACAAGGCCCTTTGAACCCTTGTCCCAAAAGCGCCTAGGGATTTTGACTAGGGGGCTTGTTACAGGATGGCCATGGGGTCCCAACCCCCCAAGTCTTTCGCGAGCATGCCCCAAATCTCCTCTGGGGAAGGGCTCAGTGGTAGAGCATCTGGTCCCAGGTATAATCCCTAGCATCTTCAGGTAATAATAATAATAATAATAATAATAATAATAATAATAATTATTTTTATTTATACCCCACCCTCCCCAGCCAAGGCCGGGCTCAGGGCGGCTAACAAGCAATAATAAAAACAAGTTGAATGAATACAACTAAAAACAAGATTAAAATACAACATTAAAATATTGAAACATCAAAATGCAGCCTCATCACAGGAGGAAAAAGAAAAAAGAAAGAGGGGGAGGGAATCAAATTGACTCCAAGCCAAAGGCCAGGCAGAACAACTCTGCCTTACAGGTCCTGCGGGGAGAAATCAGATCCTGCAGGGCCCTGGTCTCATGAGGCAGAGCGTTCCACCAGGCTGGAGCCAGTGTTGAAAAGGCCCTGACTCTGGTTGAAGCCAATCTAACTTCCTTAGGGCCCGGGACCACTAGGGTGTTGCTATTTATGGACCTTGAGGCTCTCCGTGGGGCATACTGGGAGAGGCGGTCCCATAGGTACGAGGGTCCTAGGCCCTGAAGGGCTTTAAAGGTCAAAACCAGCACCTTAAATCTGACCCTGTACTCCACCGGGAGCCAGTGCAGCTGGAAAAGCACTGGGTGAATATGCTCCCATGGCAGAGACCCCGTGAGGAGCCTCGCTGCTGCATTCTGCACCCTCTGGAGTTTCTGAGTCAGCTTCAAGGGCAGCCCCGTGTAGAGCGAATTACAGTAGTCAAGCCAGGAGATGACCGTCGCATGGATCACTGTGGCCAGGTTGGGGTGGGAAAAGTAAGGTGGAAGGGACCCCGAGGGTCATCTAGTCCAACCCCCTGCAATGCAGGAATCTCAGCTAAATCATCCATGACTGGTGGCCATCCAACCTCTCCTTAGAAACCTCCAAGGAAGAAGATTCCACTATTTTTTGAGCGTATAAGACAGCTTCCTCACGCATCCTTTGCTTGCTTCTTGTGTATTTCTTTTAAATTTTACTTTTCATATAGGTTGGCTTTCCCTCCCAAAAGTTGGCCTCTATTTCCAGCTATACCTACAAATTAGCACATGTGCAAATTTAAATAACAATTTATGGTATAGGCCTTTGCCCAAAACATTTTAAGGACCTATCAATGTCTCTGACTGAGCCTTCAACAGAAGCTAGATGCATGTTTTCAACTATTTCTCCACAACCTTCAGGCTCACTGTTTAGTAAATATCCAGCCACAAGGAATTTCTGTGTGAAAGTTGGAGAATGTGGCTGGGAATCCTGAGAATGGCAGTTTTTTGTTTTTTATCTATAAAAAAATAAGTGGCTAGGCCACGTTGCTATTGTAGAACTGCCTTTCAAAGTATGAAGGCAAAGCGTTCGGTCATGTCCAACACCTGGAAATATTTTAGAAGTCCGGATTTGTTTTTATTTTACTCCCAAAATCTATCTCCAAGTCCGTTTAATGAGAATTTTTCTAAAGGGCTGAGCCGCATTTTTTACATTTAAGAACAAACATTGTATAATTAAACGGCAGTAGCTTTGGGCCAACACCCCCACAAATTGTACTTTGGGTTTCTCTAAATCCATCAAATTGTTTTGCAGATGATGTTAATCCCAGGCCAAGTGGATTGACTGGGTTCCTGCAGCCCTCAGACTTAACGGTATACTTTTTTAGTGTCACCCTGAAGACTAGAGAAATTATCCATTCCAGACTTGTGAGTCAAATACCTCAGGGCCCATAAGATGTCTTCAAATTGCTTAATTATCCCTAAGCACTCCTCGACAACGCTGGCACACAACTGGAGCCTTATATTATGGGAGTGGTGTGGTTGCTGCTTTCTGTGGCCCCATCAAGGGTTGCTCTGTTACTGCTTGAATGTGGAAACCAAGCTGGGGGTGGGGCAAAATCACGTTGGAAGAGCTCCTCACTTGCTAGATGCTGGATTATGGGCAAGGAGAGATGCTGTGTGCACATTCGAAGCACATTATTTCCCTTCAAGAATTCTAGACACTGTCTTCTTCTTCTTTGGCGATCACTCACAGCCGAGTAAGATTGTCTTCCATAAGCACGGTCTTAACAGTGGGTCCATAAGTAACTGTGGAGGCCAATTCTGGATCCATACATCCTTCCATAGTGGAAACATAGGTTTCTGGGCGGGAGTTGATCACGGTGAGGGTTTGCCAAACATGCCTTCCTCTTAGCATGTTTCTCCATTTTGTCCTGAGTTTGAGCATTATCAAAGTCCACGACACCTTTGGTAAAGGCTGTTCTCCAATTGGAGCGCTTGCAGGCCAGTGTTTCTCAGTTGTCAGTGTTTATACTACCTTTTTTTTAGATTTGCCTTGAGAGAATTTTAAACCTCTTTTGTTGACCACCAGCATTACACTTTCCATTTTTAAGTTCGGAATAGGGTACCGTATTTTTTGCTCTATAAGACTCACTTTTCCCCTCCTAAAAAGTAAGGGGAAATGTGTGTGCGTCTTATGGAGCGAATGCAGGCTGTGCAGCTATCCCAGAAGCCAGAACAGCAAGAGGGATTGCTGCTTTCACTGCACAGCGATCCCTCTTGCTCTTCTGGCTTCTGAGATTCAGAATTTTTTTTTCTTGTTTTCCTCCTCCAAAAACTAGGTGCGTCTTGTGGTCTGGTGCGTCTTATAGAGCGAAAAATACGGTAGTTGCTTTGGAAGACGATAATCAGGCATCCGCACATAACCAGTCCAATGAAGTTGATGTTGAAGAATCATTGCTTCGAACCTGTAGCTTACCAATGCCCTACAACCCTGTAGCAACCCTACAATGCCCAGAAATCTGAGGTGGAGAAATGTGCTTTGAATGTGCTTTAAAAGCATTGTATGTATGCATCCCTTGTCTTGTTCTTCCTCCATGATCTGGAGGAAGATCAACTTTTCTGGAGTGGTGGAGCAGCGACGATGATTGCAACTGTGGTTTTGTAATTTAAGAATGGGACCTTTGTTTTTAAGGAACAGTTGAGTGCTGAGTTCCCCTCTATTCTGTCTGTAAATGTTAAAGAGCTAAATGGCCCCAGGGAGTGGTAGCTATTCCAGATTAATTACTTGGGTGTGATCTTGAGCATGTGCGGTCAATCTAGACAAAACTTCAGTCTTTGGAAGCAGTTCTGGACACAACTCTTGCCAGTCTCATGGATATTGTAGTTCAAAACAGCTGGAGGGTGCTAGGTTGATGAAGGCTAAAGATTTTGGTAAGACAATCAAGTGCTTCCACTCTGGATCAAAATAAATTAAAAAATTTAAAAAAATGTCCAGTAACACCTTAGAAACCAACTAAGTTTGTTCTGGGTATAAGCTTTTGTGTGCATGCACACTTCTTCAGATACTTCAGACTCTGGATCAAGTTGCCTTATCTGGGTTCACACACACCCACTCCTCACACTCAATGGTTTCCTTGAAATTGGCACCCTGGTTCAAATTATTACCTCCCTTGCTGTCCCTCCTACCTTTCAGTATATGCACAATTAAAAAAGGGCATCTGGAAGGGCCTTTAGTATGTTGTTTAGTTGTTTAGTTGTGTCCGACTCTTCGTGACTCCATGGACCAGAGCACGACAGGCACTCCTGCCTTCCACTGCCTCCCGCAGTTTGGCTCTATAGTATGAGAGAATGGTTAATTTCAGAAAGTCCTGTGACATCATAAACAATAACACATTTATCAAGGCATAAGCTTTTGTGCAGTAGATGTAACCTGCCTCAACTGCGATGTGTAAGTAATTTGTTAGCCTCTAACATGCTGCAAGACTCTTTGGCTGGGCTGCGGCACTTGGACTAGGGTGGCAGCCCTGTCCAGACATGTTGCTCAGTGGTCATCTTTCCGTACGCCTGACTTAGCCTACAGTATCGTTTTGAGGATAAAATGGGGCAGCCCCTGGGTCTTCTACGCGGTAAAGAAAACTGCCCCGCGCTTTGAATCATAGAATCATAGAGTTGGAAGAGACCACAAGGCCATCGAGTCCAACCCCCTGCCAAGCAGGAAACACCATCAGAGCACTCCTGACATATGGTTGTCAAACCTCTGCTTAAAGACCTCCAAAGAAGGAGACTCCACCACACTCCTTGGCAGCAAATTCCACTGTTGAACAGCTCTTACTGTCAGGAAGCTCTTCCTAATGTTTAGGTGGAATCTTCTTTCCTGTAGTTTGGAACCATTGCTCCATATCCGCTTCTCTGGAGCAGCAGAAAACAACCTTTGAGAAGAAGCTCGGCCAGCACAGGGGTGTCAACGCTCCTCCTCCGCGAGGCATTAATTGACATGCTTGATCAGCTAAAACAGATGACAGATGTGAAGCCTGAAAGTCCAGAAGCAAGCGTCTCAGAGCATGTGAGCGCCTTGTGACCAGTCTGAGGCATTGCTTAATAACAGAAAAATAAGCAAATCTGAGCCTTGGAGCAATTTTGGACTGAATGAACTGTGCAAGAACTTGCTTCAACAGCTACCCCCTTGCCCCCCACCTCCAAGATGCAAGCTGGCAAAGGTCCAAGCTGTGAAGTAAGCACTAATTGCTGGATTTTCCCTCACTTGTGCCATGTTCTCAGTTTTTGCCATGCAGCAGCCCACTCCCAGGGCGGCAACAGGCCTCCCACATGGTCCCAGGCTGATGTGTTTTCCAGCCCTGTTATTTGGGTCCAGAGCCTAGGACTTGCTGATCAGAAGGTCGGCGGTTCGAATCCCCGCGACGGGGTGAGCTCCCATTGCTCGGTCCCTGCTCCTGCCAACCCAGCAGTTCGAAAGCACGTCAAAGTGCAAGTAGATAAATAGGTACCACTCCGGCGGGAAGGTAAACGGCGTTTCTGTGCGCTGCTCTGGTTCGCCAGAAGCGGCTTAGTCATGCTGGCCACATGACCCGGAAGCTGTACGCCAGTTCCCTCGGCCAGTAAAGCGAGATGAGCGCCGCAACCCCAGAGTCGGTCACGACTGGACCTCATGGTCAGTGGTCCCTTTACCTTTACTAGAGAGCATTGGGATTGAGCCTGGGATTGATTGTCTGCATTCATTCATTCATTCATACTTATATCCTACTTAATTAAGAAAACTCCCAACAGCCTGCATAATTTCATGAACCTTGGCTATCTCTCTCTTCTTTCCTTGCCTTCTTAATACACTGGAAAGCCCCGGGAATTGGCTGCCTCTGCCAGAAGCCATTAAAAAGCAAGCGGCTGCGGCGCTTGTTTGGTTATAAACACAGTTCTTCTCTGTGCCTGTTCACCTGTGCTTTGGTGTCACAGAGCATGGAGACTTGCATAGCAACACCTGTTTGCCAAGGGTGGGGCGCCGGCAGTTGAATGGATGTGCCTACAGGTGTTATGTACTGCCGGCTTAGCTGGGGATGTTGATTCAGTACAGCAGGAATGGAACGTAACAGTTGCCACAATTGGAGATCCTGATGTAGAGGGAGTATCAAAAGAGCCAATCTTTGTCTAGGGTTACAAATCAGGCTAATATTACTATAACATATATCAACGGCTAGATTTTCCTGAAACTTGGCTCAGGCACGGTGCTCCAGGTGCAATCAAACAGACATCCAGATAGAGGGGAAATGGGGGCCTATAAAGTCATAAATAGTTTGGAGAGAGATATACTGTATATTGTTTACCCTCTGCCTTAACGCTAAAATGAAACTGATAAGCAGTAGGTTCAGAACACAGACACAAAGTATTTCTTCCCACAGTGTGGCCACATGCACTGCCCTTTTACTCTTCCCTTTGCAAAGAAAGTACAGTGGTACCTCGGGTTAAGAACTTAATTCCTGAAACTGTTCTTAACCTGAGGTACCACTTTAGCTAATGGGACCTCCTCCTCCTGCTGCACGATTTCTGTTCTCACCCTGAAGCAAAGTTCTAAACCCGAGGTACTATTTCTGGGTTAGTGAAGCGTCTGTAACCTGAAGCATCTGTAACCCGAGGTACCACTGTAGATCGAGAAACAGCGGAGCATTGGAAGATTCAGTGCTCACACAATAAATAATAAAACAAACAAACAAATCATTTATTTATACCCCCCAACAGTATATTGAAAACATGATAAAACATCAAACATAAAAACTTCCCTAAACAGGGCTGCATTCAGTTGTTTATTTCCTTCAAATCTGATGGGAGAGTGTTCCACAGGGTGGGCGCCACTACCAAGAAGGCCCTCTGCCTGGTTCCCTGTAACCTCACTTATCGGAGTGAGGGAACCGCCAGAAGGCCCTCAGCGCAGGACCTCAGTGTCCGGGCTGAACGATGGGGGTGGAGACGCTCCTTCGGGTATACTGGGCCGAGGCCATTTAGAGCTTTAAAGGTCAGCACCAACACTTTGAATTGTGCTCGGAAACGTACTGGGAACTAATGTAGGTCTTTCAGGACCGCTGTTATGTGGTCTTGGCAGCCACTCCCTGTCACCAGTCTAGCTGCCGCATTCTGGATTAGTTGTAGTTTCCGGATCACCTTCAAAGGTAGCCCCACGTAGAGCGCATTGCAGTAGTCCAAGCGTACTTTAAAGTACTTCTTCACGCAGTACATAATTAAACTATGGAACTCGCACCCGCAGGAAGGAGCGATGGCCAACAACTTGGGTGGCTTCAAAAGAGGATTGGAGAAATTCGCAGAGGAGAGGGCCACCCATGACTACTAGCTAGACTGGCCAGAGAGCTGTCGTGTTCACATCCCGCTTGCATGCTTCCCAAGCGGGATGTGAACACGACAGCTCTCTGGCCAGTGTGGCTAGAGTGGTAGTCTCGTAATCTGGTGAACCGGGTTCGATTCCCTGCTCCTCCAAATGCAGCTACTGGGTGACCTTGGGCTAGTCACACTTCTCTGAAGTCTCTCAGCCCCACTCACCTCACAGAGTGTCCGTTGTGGGGGAGGAAGGGAAAGGAGAATGTTAGCTGCTTTGAGACTCCTTCGGGTAGTGATAAAGCGGGATATCAAATCCAAACTCTTCTTCTTCTTCACTGGGGTATCTGGTTGGCCACTGTGAGAACAGGGTGCTAGGCTAGATGGGCCAGCCATTGGCCTGATCCAGCAAATCTCTTCTCATGTTCTTAAGACGATGCTTGAGAAGCTGGGCTACTGATGGATCCAGCTGATCTCGTCTTTTGTCCTTAACTGGAGGGAAATCCAGATGATCAACTATTGTGGTAACCTGGTTTTATGATCCTGTTCTTCCCAGGCTGGATATAGAATGCACATTCTTTGTTTGTTTGTTTTTTAAATGGGAGAATTGGATGGTTTGTTCATTTTTTTTAAAAAAAGAAAGCACCGAAGAGATGCTGTGCAGCATTCTGTCTATTTCAGAGACAGCTGGCAGGGCAAAGATTATCAGCGAAAGGGCTTTAGAGGAAACACAGGGATTTGCTATTCCACGGTCAGAACATTGTTCCACTAAAAGCACTATCTTGCCTTCAGCAGAGGCACGTAAGCTGATGCTTTTTTAGAAGATGGAACTCTCTGTCAGCACTGGAAGCGCACAGGAACACACAAAATAGATGCCATAGTGAAAATGAAGCATGAGGCGATTACCACTATTATTATTGGCAATCCCTGCATGCAGCCACATTGTTTTCTAAGGCACAAGGCCAGGTTTTACTCTGCTACTCCAGTCTTGCAATGTTAGCAATCCCGAAAGGTTCTGCCCATATTATATTTCAGGGGAGCAGAAACCCACCATTGGGGGGGGAATGGATTGCATTCGTTGAATTTTGCATTAGACAGCTAAACGCTCAGAGAATGTTTGGCGTGCACCACATATTTTGGTTTCATTGCCATCACTTTTCATCAACATCACAGGAATTAACTGAGCGGCACTTACTTCTGAGTAAACAAGCCATAGGAGTGTACTGGAACTGTAGCCCTAAATGCCGTTAACCAAACAGTAAGGACTGTTGTGCTCAGAGGGACTTACTTCTGAGTAAACAAGATTAGGACTGAGTCGTGTATAGGACTGTGACTTGACTAGATCACTGGACCCCAAAGTTTAAGTAAAAGGCTACTGTAACCATATATTTAGAATCTGATTTTATCTGTCCACAGCCTTTGTGAAATTTTGCATATGTTTCTAAACCAAGAACAGAGTAACAAGTGCTCCAAATTGATTTATACCCCATCTCTAAAATCCTTGAAGAAGCAGCAGCCCTGACAAAGTCAACAAGACCCCTTTTCTGATGAGGAATCTTGTTTTGGGGATAAACTCACACATCCCACATAGAACAGGGTGCTTGGAGTAGGCCGCCTTCCTCTTTTGGAAGAGAGTGGGCATGCACGATTCTGAATGCCCCGTGTTGTGTGCCATTCTGTCTCTCCTACAAAAAATTAGTTTCGCATTTACTGCATGACTAAAAAAAATGGCAAAACTACAGAAACCAAACAAAGGCAACATTTTGCAGTGTTAAAAGGGGAGGAAGGAGGGGGAGGCGGGAGCTCTGACTCAAATGAAAGGAATTTGGGTACTCAGTGAATAATGCTGGTGCAACCAGGAGCCTGTAGCACGGCAAGGAGGCAAATGCAAGCACATGGTTTGGGTTCAACGGGAAGTGATCTGTGTAGGATGAAATACCCAGTGCCCTTATTTCCAAGGGACTGGTTGAAATGAGGAGAAGGAGGAGACATTTACTCTTAACTCTTATTCCAGAGGGACGCGGGTGGCGCTGTGGGTTAAACCACAGAGCCTGGGACTTGCTGATCAGAAGGTCGGCGGTTCGAATTCCAGCGACGGGGTGAGCTCCCGTTGCTCGGTCCCTGCTCCTCCCAACCTAACCAGGACCGAGGCCGTTTAGGGCTTTAAAGGTCAGCACCAACACTTTGAATTGTGCTCAAAACGTACTGGGAGCCAATGCAGATCTCTCAGGACTGGTGTTATGTGGTCCTGGCAGCCACTCCCAGTCTAGCTGCCGCATTCTGGATTAATTGCAGTTTCCGGGATACCTTCAAAGGTAGCCCCACGTAGAGCGCATTGCAGTAGTCCAAGCAGGAGATAACTAGAACATTCACCACTCTGGCAAGACAGTCCACAGGCAGGTAGGATCTTAGCCTGCGTACCAGGTGGAGCCCTGGACACAGAATTAACCTGTCCCTCCATGGACAGCTGTGAGTCCAAAATGACTCCCAGGCTGCGCACCTGGTCCTTCAGGTACACAATTACCCCATTCAGGACCTTCCCATGGACATCTGGTTGGTCACTAGGGTGGATTAGAAAGGCCATTGGTCTGATCTGGCAGGCTCTTCATATTTCTTTATGTTCTTAAAACCGTGTCATCAAGTGCAGCAGCAGAACTTCCATCTCTCCTTGAACAACTGTGGGTCATTGGATCTGAGTAGTCAACAGATGTACCATGCATGTAAGTTTCCACTGCTGTAAACTAAACTTCACTTCTGGATCGTTTCTCCTCCCCTCCCCCAAGTATCCTACAGCATCACAGCAGCAGCAGGTTCCTTACTTTCAGAAATTTGAATATATCCATTGTTTTGTGACTGCTTCCAATCTGGGGGGGGGAAAGGCCATCAAAGGCATCTATCCCGTTTTGGTACAGAGGATTATCTGATAGCCAGCTTCAAATATCTAAAGGGCTGTCACATGGAGGGTGGGAGAAGCTTGCTTTCTTCTGCTTCAGGACTCAAACTAATGGATTCCAGTTACGAGAAAGGAGACTCTTGCTAAACATCAGGAAGAACTTTCTGGCAGTAAGAGCCGTTCAACAGCGGAACGGACTCCCACAAGAGGTGGTGGGCTCTCTTTCCTTGGAAGTTTTAAAGCAGAGGTTGGATGGCCATCTGTCATGGATGATCTGGTTGAGATTCCAGTCCGTTTCTGAGCACAATTCAAAGTGTTGGTGCTGACCTTTAAAGCCCTAAACAGCCTCGGTCCTGTTTACCTGAAGGAGTGTCTCCACCCCCATCGTTCAGCCCAGACACTGAGGTCCAGCGCCGAGGGCCTTCTGGCAGTTCCCTTATTGTGAGATGTGAGGTTACAGGGAACCAGGCAGAGGGCCTTCTCGGTAGTGGCGCCCTCCCTGTGGAACACCCTCCCTTCAGATCTGAAGGAAATAAGCAGCTATCTTATCTTTAAAAGACATCTGAAGGCAGCCCTGTTTAGGAAAGTTTTTAGTATTTAATGCTGTATTGTTTTTAACACTCGATTGGGAGCCGCCCAGAGTGGCTGGGGAAATTTAGCCAGATGGGAGGGGTATAAATAATAATAATAATAATAATAATAATAATAATAATAATAATGATAATGATAATAATTCCTTCATTTGCAGGGGGTTAGACCAGGTTCACCCTCAAGATCCCATTCCAACTCTACAATTCTGTGATCTTAGGATCAGCCATATCTGTCACGGCCAACAACTGCCCCCCTTACAGGATGCTCACTTGGGAAGGGCTGACGTGCCCTTACCCCCCAAAGACTTCATTTAAATACCAAGCCCTTGCAAAGTAGAGGAAAAGCCCTCATTTTAAATGAAAGACACTGAAATGCAAACACTGCTATTATGTTCCAAGTGTAATTTGCTAAATGAGCAGAAGGCCTGATCCCAACTGGATGGCGAGGTCCATGCCCGGCTTTCCAGACGTCAAAATATTTAGCATCTCCAATTAAATCAAATGGGACTTAATTGCTGGGTGAAGTGGGCTCATTCATAGTTTTCCAAAAGTGTGCATTTCTAAGGATTTTTAAAATTCTTTTTTTAAAGAAACCCCCGGTGCTAAATGCTGAATGAGTGTTTCTGTCCCGGGAGAGTTAGCTACTTTCTATCTTTCCCCTTTTCTCCTTTCCAGTGCGCAGCGCTGAAGATAAAGGAGGGAAAAGTGCCCTCCTTTTCAGGCGATAGTAATCTGAGACTTTTCCGTTACATGAGGCTCTTAACAAAAGAGCGTAATTCTACCAGCTTGCTTTTCGGAAGGTACCATTGCCTCTCGGCCGCGTGCGCCAGTAGGTGCCCATCCCCTCCCGCTTGGGAACGGGCGCGCGCCCCGAGCTCTCGGCCTCCTTTCCGGGGACCTTTGGAGAGGCGCCCCTGCGCGCGGATGCTCCCGATCCCCAGCGAGCTCCGCCTCGCTCGGCGCGCGCGATCCACCGCCTGCGCTCCCCACCCCGCCGCCTCCCGCCATTGGTACAGTCCTCCACAATGCTTTATGCTAATCAGTGACATCACCGCCACTAAATACGCCGCCAGTGGCTACTGGGGGATCTTGCAAAGTAGCAGAAAGGTCTGAGAGGTGCGGGGAGAGGAGGGAGGGAGGGAGGAAGGAAGGAGCACGAAAAGCAGCGCGGGCGGGCGGGCGCGCGCGCGCGCTTCGACTCTGGACTTGCAACCTGGGCGGGTTGTTTTGTGTCTCTTTTTGCGTGGATCCGGATTGCAAGTAAAGAAAGCTTGCAACCCGAAGTCAACTCGGATCGCCAGCAGCCCACGCGGGTTTAAGTTCGCGCGCGCGCGCACTATAGGATGCCATCCTCCGCCGGACTGCTTTGAATCGAATCGGGTGTGACTGAGATCGGAGAAGGATTTGTTTTCATTTTTAAAGGAATCGTGGAGCGAAAGGGCACCACGCGCCCGAGGAAACTGGGATCCGCCTGGATTTGTCTTTGGGAGCAACCTGTGGGTTGCGCCGGTTCCCTCCTCTTTTTAAGCGCATCCGTTCCCTTTCGCATGCTGGGATCTTAACCTCCGAGCGGCTCCCTCTCCTCCATGGAAGTGCAGAACCCGGCTGGCATGCCCGTGCCCTTGTCCCCCGCGTGCCCCGCCTCGGTGCCATACAATTACAATCAGCTGGAAGGGAGGTTCAAGCAGTTGCAAGGTAAGCGGCTCCACTTCGCTTTCCCTCTCATCAGTGAAATAAAATAATGGAGCGTTGCTGCTGCTCAAAACGGCGAGTTGATCCTGATACTCCTTCGAGCTTCGCTTTGGCAGCGCGCGCGCAGAGGGCACCCGATTTCGAAAAGAATAGGTGTATTATATTCCCTGGTTCTGCCAGGCTGGTTTTCCTGGTTTCACGGGATCCCGGTCACGGTAACCTCCTCCTGGAAAAGGTGATCCGGGGCCCCTCTCGGACTCTGCCATTGAGAACAATAGGACAAGGAAATGGGGGAAGAGGGAGTGGTCTTTTTGTCTGAAGCCCCCTCCGGCGATTTACAGCCTTCAGGTGTAAAATCTCTCCCTCTCCCTGGTTTTCTGTGATCCTTTGGGCGCACTCGGGCGACCACAGGATGACTCCCAACCGTTTCAGGTGGGCATCCCTCACCTACTTGGGCAACCCCATTCCTGGCATGCCATGGATTATGGCTTTTATCTTGGGGATTTTGTGGGGGGGGGGGAGAGATGTCTTTCCCAGGGCTGACTATGGAAGCCTGGGGTGCTACCCCCCCCATCCGCTTTCTCATTCGCATGAAACAATGACAAGTAGGAAATGTGGTAGTTCTGGGGCTGTCAAAATATGATGGAGCCGGGTTGTCCTTGGCAATTTTAGAGCAGTGTGTGTGTTTTATGTATGGTGGATTCCCTGGCGTGGATGAAATAAGGGCAATTCAGAATCTAAAGCTGATTCTCCCTCTCTCTCTCTCTATTTCACACACACACATCTCACACATTTCCCCTCTCTCCTGGAATTGCATATCTACAAAAAGCAGTCAAAAGTTCAAACCTCAGTGTATATATTTCTTATTTTTGCTCCCTGCCGTCCCACAGACTCGAGCGCTGCGGTTCCTGTCAGAAAGCGAGCTCCAAGAATGTAGTTTTTTGGCGTGGCCATCGTCCAAGCCTACAATTTTGTGATTCTGTGTTGGTTTTTCTCTTAATTTCTTGGCATGGGGGGTAAGGGGTGGGGAAGGAATCCATTGTAATATGTTGATCTTTGTGGAAAGCACACAGAAGTGATCCGGCGCTGGATACAAATGGATTAAAAACCAGCCATACCTTTGGAAACATTGTCGAGCAAAGTAGACATCGGCTTGGGGCGGGATGGGAAGGTGAAGCAAAACTGGGATCCAAATCTATGCAGCGCGAGTTAGAAGTTATACAAGTGGGATCTACAACTTGCCAGCCAGCCAGCCCGCCGGGCCCCTTTGTAGGATACTCCAATTCATTCCTTCTCCCAGTTTTCCAACCAGCTGTCTTGTCTCCATTCTCTGAGCACTGATCCTACTGGGGTTCACGTTGGGCTATTTTTAGTCCCTGCCGCTAGGTTCCCCCTTAAAGTTCTTCCATGCTTTTGCAAACCTTTGGGTTTTCCAGAGCCAGCCAGCTGATACCTCTTTTAGCAGTATGAATGCCCAGGTTGCTTTTCTGACTCTCTCTGCCCTTTGACCAGAAGGCCTACATGCCAGATCTGGTAAAAAATAAATAAACCCCTCAAGTTAAAAAGCGGATTGCCATGTGACATAGGGAAAGGTGGCCTACTGCTTAAAAACTAAGTATACGCCAGCAGCCTATGTGAAGCCGGCAGCCTATGTGAAGTTCTTTTGAATCCTGGCCATCCTAGCTTTCTCCTGGAAGAAGCCATGGCCATTGGGCGTGAAATCACACCTCCAGTCTCTCCCCTGACACAGCCCTAAAGAAGCAGGTTTATCACCTTGTCAGTTTCACCGCTTGAGGAATTTATTTGCAGCCCGTTTTGCTTGTGGTTTTGAATTGTGCACCGGCTTGCTCTAGCAGAAATAAATGCCAAACCCTCTGCGCTGGTGTGGCGAAGATTAAGATTTAATTGAAAAAACACAACAGCAGCTGAATTGGAAGGAAGATATGGAGGAAGGGTCTCCCTGTTGCAGGACAATCCATCACAAAGGCCTGTCTATTCATAGAACAGCAGAGGATGTTGGAACTGGGGGAAATGGTGTTGAAATGCATTGTTTGGGGTGGGATTTAGGTACAGGAAGCAGTCTTCAAGAACGCACCAAATGCCAACGATTGGGATAAACGAACAGTGTGCTGTCGCAAAGCTTCTGCTGACAACCCTGCGGAGTTTTTCTAAGTCTTTAAATGCCCTATTGTTTCTATATTTATTTAATTAGATTTATTGCTCGGGGGGGGGGGGGAGAGGAAACGCTTCCTTAGCTCATTTGCCCTCCAAACCCATGAGATGAGCCAATAATTTCCTTCAGCTGAAAAGACAGAGAAACTGTGGTGTGACTAAGGTTGCAGAATTATTCACCCTTGAAAAAGGTGGCGTTTCAGTGCAAATCCAAATTGCAAATCTGTAACCCTGCTAGATCATAGCTTGTTTTTTTTTTTAAAAAAGAAAACTTTAAAAAACCGCTGGCATGTTGCCTCTAGAAGTTTTGCCACGAGAAAATGCACCCCTCTTACTGGAAAATGGTCCACCATATTTGTATCTTACCCAATTGACTGCCCCAAGGTTACCCAGTAAACTTCCTGACTGCCCAGAGGGTTGGACCCTGATCCCTCTGGTCCAAAACCAGCACCATCCACTACGGCGCACGCAATCTTAAGATGCAAGTTTGTTCTGTCCCCCAAATGCTCTGCTCGTTTGCAATGCATTTAATTGCAGGAATCGCTGCTCCATTCAGTCAATTTGTAGGTTTGGTTGGCAGTGAACTGAGCACGAACCGTATCTAGTAATTGTACTACAAGTCTTGTGCTGCTAGCTGTTTCCTTAGCAACTCCTGTTCCGAAGAACCTTAATTCAAAAAATAAATAAATAAGACACTGTGAAGTGAGAATGTCAAATTAAAAAAAATAGCAAAAACGTCCAGATGGTGAAAGCTTGAATCTTTGCGCTCCTGAGGCCGACATCAGATGGTACCCCAGGGATATCATAATATTTTGTAGAACCTCACTCGTGCTTTTGTAAAAAGTATTGCTTTCCTTAATTATGTGAGCAAACTTAATATATATATATATTATATATATGCAGGTTTTGGTGTCCTCGGGTGTCTTCCCGTGTAAAAGTTGGGGTGTCTAGGCGACGTTTCGACGAGGTCTCACTCGTCATCTTCAGGCTGGTGCTTTCGGCTTCTTGTTACTGGAACAGAGCAGGATCTCAGTGTTTGAGTTCCTATAAATACTGTTGAGGGGGTGTGGTGTATAGCCTCCAATGTTCTGGGCAGAGAGGAAGTTCCCAGGCTAGTGTGCCTTTTCTTCTTTTGTTCCTTAATTACTTGAGGGATATCTTGAGTGATTTCTTGAGTGATATCCTGAGTACCACTTAGGTGGGTCATTAGGTGTGGATTAGTTGCTAAAGTCTTTGTGTCTTGACCTCTTGAACTTTGTGAAGAGTTTTTCTGAGAAGATGGCTGTACTGCACTTAGTTATATATACACACACAATATTTGCATGCTAGCAGAACATGGATGAGGGAATGCCCTGTTCTTAGAAAACATGAGTCACATCTGCACTATGCATTCAAAGCACCATCATTCCACTTTAAACACTCGTGGCTTTCCCCCAAAGAATCCTGGGAAATGTAGTTTCTTATGGGTGCTTTGAGAGTTGTTAGGAGACCCCTATTTCCTTCACAGCACTGCAGTCCTTCCCAGGGAACTCTGGGAAGTGACGTGTGTCCCATTTAGCCTGCCTCCAGAGCCCTAAGTTCTCCTGCTGCACTTAGGGCTCCTCCACACTTTCGCTTGTTCTGTGCCTAAAAAGTATGGGTCTGAGGCATTTTCTGCTTGACTCGTGCTTCCTAGGCATCAGTCTGAATGGTTCTCCCCTCGCCCTGCTCCTTTACCAGGGAAAACCAGCTCTTTAGTGCTAAACTGGAGCCAACAGCAGTCGTCCATCAGAGAAAACCTGAAGTGTTGTTTGCTCCGATTGAGCGCTAAAGAGCAGTTTTCCTGGAGACAGGGGAAGCACACATTCTACTCATGTAAAAACACCAGGCAGGCCCCACAAATAACCAAGAGATGCATTTTAAATAAAAGGACACATTCTACTCATGTAAAGACACGCTGATTCCCGAACTGTCCACAGGCCGGATTGAGAAGGCGAATGGGCCGCATTTGGCCCCCAGACATTAGGTTGCCTACCCCTGCCCTAGGCCAACCCCAACCTGTCTCACCACCAAAGGAATACAAGCGAATAGTAAAGAGAACCCACGCAAGTGACACTGACACAAAACCCCACATATGCAGTAAGTAGAATAAAAGCATAACCACCTCACCCCACTCACCATTCCCCCCACCTCTTTCCCCCTTTTCTTCCTGATGTAACACTAATGTCTCAGCGAATGAAACTGATCTGTAGGAAATGTAACTTGAGAAAAGAGACATTGCACATACTTTTGTAAACCAAGAAATCTTTAATAAATATATATATATTTTAAAAGGCAGTTTAAAACAAATCACAGTCAAAGAATGGGGTGTGTCCTATTATTGTTAATTTGATTTCGAGGAAGTACGGCCAAATGGCTATATTGCTGGCAAAAACCACATCTCAGTTGTGTGTAGAGACACTAGAACATGCTGACCTAACAAATGCTGTTGATGGGAGATGTAAATGTCGTGCTGAGAGATATTTTGAAGACGGTTCCTTCCTTTCTTTGCCCCGTGGTGTGGCATATTAGATAATTAAACGGGCAGGTGCTACAACACTCCAGCGTTTAGTCGCATTAATTTTCAGAATTTATAGCGGAGCTGATATTAATGTGTGCAACGTATAATTACACTGTTTCTTTCGGAATGCTGGATTGCACAAAGGGGTGTGGATTTGGCTGCCTTCCGAATGATTGGGGTTGGGTCTGGTTGGTTTTGTCAAGCGGATTAACTTGTAGTATCTATGCAGATTTGCCTCTTCTGTGGGAAAAGAGGCACCTGACTCCGAGATAAAGTCATGGAGTTGCTAGCTTTGATGAGAACATTAGCAAGTTTGATCAGTTAACAGATCTGTGCTTGAAGGTGTGGGGCGAAAGTTGAAATTTGGAGGAAAAGTCACAAGCTGCTAAATCCTGTCAAAAACATTTTGGTACAGTGTGCTCAACTATTGTTTGGCCCGCAGTTCTTGCAGATAGTCAGTGTGAATGAAGTCAAAGTTTGGTGGGTATCACAACCATCCAGAAATTTTCGTTTGGCTAGAAGGTTTCCTAAGATATCCTGAAGCAGGGGCTCTTTTGCTCTTCTTCCTTTCTGATGAAGTTGACTGTAGTCCATGAAAGTTTATGCTGTTTTAAATCTGATAGTCTTTAATGCAGGTAAGGGGACCTTTCTCAGTTCTGAAGGTCAGGTTGAGAGGGCTGCATTTGTCCATCCTGTTCTTCATTCCTTACCCTTGCTTTTAAGGTTCCACAAAACTCTTTGTTGTTGATGCTGCTAAAGTCTAACAATTCTACTGCACTGGAAATTCATATTTCCTGTTATGTATATGTATGAGCCTGTCAGTTTCATGAGATCACCTGTGGTCCTGCTTTGAATGCCTCCACCCTCTGAAGTTACATGAGTGCTGGTTAGGGCCTTATTGAATTAATGCCCCAACTATGGAATATCCCAGAAATACTCATTTGACGCTGGCCTTTCTGCCTTTACGTTCCAAGTCAAAACAGTCTTGTTTGCTAGAGTATTCAGTGGATGAAGTTTCTCCTTCTCTGCACAATTTCAGATCTACCATTTACTTGAGGCCCACTTGCTCCTAGCTTGGTTAAACAACTTTAGATTGTTTTGGATCAGTTTAAATGTGAGCCAGCAAAAAGAAATCAATATCCAGCAAAAAACAACCTATGTCAGGAGTCGTAATCTAAAAGCAGGTTAAGCATCCTTACTATCTGCCTTTTCATTTTCAGTGCAAAACCTGCCCTAGTGAGTAGAATGCTGTCAAATAATCATGTGACAGAAATCAAACAATCAATCTGACAGAAACGGTATTTCCAACATCCAACACTTTAAACAGAGGTGGTTCCCTCTGATGCTGCAGTATAAAAGCCCCTCTAATATTCTTAAAAGGGTCTCTTCTCCAGTCTTCAGAGAGTAGCTGGAAGTGGGGAGGCAGAAAAAGGGACTCTTTTCCTTCCACTCTGCAGTTTTAATCTGAAATCTTAGGTGTGGTACTGCTCAGAAACTGCTCACACTAATGAATTTCCCTGTCGCAAAATGCACCTAGAACAATGGGAATTTCAAACACTGCTCCCAACATTCAGCTTCATTGATGATCCAATGTGAGAGGGAGGAAAAACTTCTCTCGTCGCTTTTCTTCACACCATGCCTAATTGTCTACACCCCCCATTTATTTGCCTCCCCCCCAAAAAAATAGAGAACTCCAAATATTGCAAACTTTCCTCCCAAACTAACACCACAGCTCAACAGAGACAGTAATAATAATAATAATTTTTATTTATACTCCGCCCTCCCCAGCCAAGGCCGGGCTCAGAGCGGCTTACAAGTAATAATAAAAACAAGTTGAATGATTACAACTTAAAAACAACATTAAAATACAACATTAAAATATTGAAACATTAAAATATTAAAATGTAGCCTCATCTCAGGAGGAGAAGGAAAGGAAAAAAGAAAGAGGGGGAGGGAATCAAATTGGCTCCAAGCCAAAGGCCAGGCGGAACAACTCTGTCTTACAGGCCCTGCGGAAAGAAATCAGACCCTGCAGGGCCCTGGTCTCATGAGGCAGAGTGTTCCACCAGGCCGGGGCCAGTGCTGAAAAGGCCCTGGCTCTGGTTGAAGCCAGTCTAACTTCCTTAGGGCCCGGGACCACTAGGTTGTTGCTATTTATGGACCTGGAGGCTCTCCGTGGGGCATACTGGGAGAGGCGGTCCTGTAGGTACGAGGGTCCTAGGCCGTGAAGGGCTTTAAAGGTCAAAAGCAGCACCTTAAATCTGTCCCTGTACTCCACCGGGAGCCAGCGCAGTTGGTAAAGCACTGGGTGAATATGCTCCCATGGCACAGACCCTGTGAGGAGCCTCGCTGCAGCATTCTGCACCCTCTGGAGTTTCTGGGTCAGCTTCAAGGGCAGCCCCGCGTAGAGCGAATTACAGTAGTCAAGCCTGGAGATGACCGTCGCATGGATCACTGTAGTGGCATGATTTCATTTATAATTTCACATATTTATTTAAGAACATTTATATGCCAGTTGGAATGGGCATATCTCAGTGGTATGAGCATCCGCATGGTCACTGTACAATGTCCGGATGGGTTAAACAGATTTCCTACTGCTGCTCAGAGAGCAGTTCAGACTAAACTCTCAAGTTTTTAATTGTTGGCAATGCAAAAAGTGTACAGCTGTGTTTTTGTAACCAGGTCGTGACTCACAAGCACTTGCTCGCACTTTGCGGCGTTTCCTAAGCTTGTTCTGGCCAACGCGGTTGTGCAGGGCCTGTGTTTCTTCTCACAACGGGAGTGTTAGCTTTCTTTGGGGCTTGTATTCCAAAATCTGCTCCAGCAGATAATAGACCTTAAGGTCATGAACCATTAAAGCCGCATAGTATGGTCTGTGAAAGGGAATAACAGCACGTTGTTGTTCCTCTCTCGGTGTTGCAAGAGGAGACGCAAAGTATTAAATGCAGGCATGGAACCATAGGTCTGGGTTGGAGAACATGCTTAGCAGGAGTTAGGTTGCAAGTTGAATCCCTGGCACCAAAAGGAGAAAAGCAATAGGTAGCAGGTGATGGGAAAGACTTCTGCTAGACCCTATAGAGCACAGCTTTCCAGACTTTTCATGTTGGTGACATGCATCATTTCGCGACACAGTAATTCAGTTGTACAAGCAAACTGGAGGTTAAACTAACCCCCTTCCAGCCCTGGGAGGGGCGTGGAGAGTGTTGGTGCGACACACTTACACACTGCAGCCGACACACTAACATGTTGAGATGCATAGTTTGGAAAGCTCTACCACACAGAGAGCCAGTGTGGTGTAGTGGTTGAGAGCGGTAGTCTCGTAATCTGGGGAACCGGGTTCGCGTCTCCGCTCCTCCACATGCAGCTGCTGGGTGACCTCGGGCTAGTCACACTTCTCTGAAGTCTCTCAGCCCCACTCACCTCACAGAGTGTTTGTTGTGGGGGAGGAAGGGAAATGAGAATGTTAGCCGCTTTGAGACTTCTGAAGGGGAGTGAAAGGCGGGATATCAAATCCAAACTCCTCTTCTTCTTCTTCATAGAGATTTGTTCTTGTGGATTTATTTCAAATGAGTAAAAGAAACAGAAGGGACGCGGGTGGTGCTGTGGGTTAAACCACAGAGCCTAGGACTTGCCGATCAGAAGGTCGGCGGTTCGAATCCCCGCCACGGGGTGAGCTCCCATTGCTTGGTCCCTGCTTCTGCCAACCTAGCAGTTCGAAAGCACGTCAAAGTGCAAGTAGATAAATAGGGACCGCTCTGGCGGGAAGGTAAACGGCATTTCCGTGCTCCTCTGGTTCGCCAGAAGCAGCTTAGTCATACTGGCCACCTGACCCGGAAGCTGTACGCCGGCTCCCTTGGCCAATAAAGCGAGATGAGCGCCGCAACCCCAGAGTCGGCCACGACTGGACCTAATGGTCAGGGGTCCCTTTACCTTTACCCTTAAAAGAAACAGAAGCTGCTTTTCTCCCATGTCAGCTTCGTAGCAAGCTGCAATGCCCAACTGACCTAGGAAAGAGCAAGGATCCCTTTGAAACTTGTCAGGAATACAGGAATGATACCCTGTACAGTATTCTGAATTCTGAGCCAGTGTACCTTAAGGAGTGCATTCACTTATATCAGTGGTCAAACTCGGCCCTCCAGATGTTTTGAGACTACAACTCCCATCATCCCTAGCTAACAGAACCAGTGGTCAGGGATGGTGAGAATTGTAGCCCCAAAACATCTGGAGGGCCAAGTTTGGCCACCACTGACTTATATCAATCTCCTGAGTCAGCCAGATCTTCAGAGGAGGCAAGATGAGAGGCAAGGCTGGTGATTTGATGGAGCAGAGCCTTCTTGGTGTTGGTGCCACAGCTTTGGAACTGGGGAGGCTTGCTATGTTTTGAGCAATGGCCTCAGCCATATAGAGGCAAAGCTTCAAAAGTTCCCTGGACAGCTCCATGAAGAGCTCAGGCTTAATGTTGCTTCAGCGACAGCCATTCTCAGATTGAGTCTTCAATAAATAGGAGCTGTAGCACTATATCAGTTGCTAGTTGTCTCTTTGGTAAGAGAAGCCTCTTTATTCATTGCTATAACTCCCCTCCCCCCAACTTCTGGTGAAGGGCAGGTAATAATGCTTATAAACTTAAGGGGGCCCTGCCAACTTTATCAGTTGTTGACTTGGACAGAGCGAGAGAGACTGGGATTCTCCTGGAGCTTCTGAGCTGGAGGCCTCAGAGTTAGAGAAAAGCAGAGCGATGCTCTCAGGCTGGAGAGGTGCCAGCCCAGCTTTTCTTTGCAGAAGTGCTTCTGTTTGGCCATTTTCTCTTGCATTCTAATCCTTAGCCTTGTCCCCTGAAGAAGGAGAGTCTTGGCTCAAGTCATGACAAGGCCAGACTGGTCCAGTCCATTTTGACTTTCAGTAAGGCTGTGGAGAATTTTGCTGCTGTTCTGCCAAACTTTTAGCGGGTGCTGATTTGTTTGTGGAGAGTCTTGAAGTCATCATGTGTGCTCCTTTTTTTGTACTTGTTTGTTACAGTTGGTTATTCAAATAGTTATCGATCCAACATATGCAGTCACTGTTGGCCCCTGAGCCACCTTGAGTTGGCAAAAAGACGCTATGTAAACAGATTTATTTATTTTAACAATACTTCCAAGAGGTAATTCCACAGAGCCACTACTTTTTGTTATGGTTGTTGTTGTTTAGTCATTTAGTCGTGTCCGACTCTTCGTGACTCCATGGACCAGAGCACGCCAGGCACTTCTGTCTTCCATTGCCTCCCGCAGTTTGGTCAGACTCATGCTGGTAGCTTCGAGAACACTGTCCAACCATCTCGTCTTCTGTCTTCCCCTTCTCCTTGTGCCCTCAATCTTTCCCAACATCAGGGTCTTTTCCAGAGTCTTCTCTTCTCATGAGGTGGCCAAAGTATTGGAGCCTCAGCTTCACGATCTGCCCTTCCAATGAGCACTCAGGGCTGATTTCCTTAAGAATGGAGAGGTTTGATCTTCTTGCAGTCCATGGGACTCTCAAGAGTCTCCTCCAGCACCAGAATTCAAAAGCATCAATTCTTCGGCGACCAGCCTTCTTTATGGTCCAACTTTCACTTCCATACCATGTTATGCTTAGGTTTTGCCAAATCTGCAGTGACCAGTGATTTGGAACTCAGCTGTTCTGGCACCATAATTCTGTATGTATCTTACCGCAGAGTGTTTCTGTGGGGGAAACCCTTTCGTTGGCAGGAATCAGCACTTAGCAAGACAACTGATTAAGACATTTCCTTGCATCCCAGTGACATAATCCACAGATACTGCTTTAAAAACGCGTGATGCTCTAGCATACCTCGAAGGTGTCCCAACAAAAACCTGTAAAAAGGTGGCACAGAGTTCTTCATCAGCCCATATAACTTAAAATACTTTGATAGTTTAGTACGAAGCAATGTTAACAGTGCACATCCCTTATTTTGCATGCAATTTTTGGATGGGTTTTTGCTCTTAACTATCCTCTCCCTTGAGTGCCATTAAAATATGCCTTAATTTAAAGCATTGGAGGAATGTTAGAGAAGAGAAAATTATAGTGTTGCATCCTGATTCATAGAAGCCGTTTCCTGCATTGGATTCCTCCCCCCCCCCTTAAACTGGGCAGTTTGTTGTGTTTCCTATTATGCATTGCCCAGATGTTCATGGCCAGAATTTCAAGTATAGCTATGGTCTGCCTTTGTCCTACCGCTGCCCCCTGCCAAGCCTGAGCAAGGTTATAGTGCAGGTATTTAATTACTGTACTTCCTTCAAAGGGTTTTTTTTTTGTCTCCTTCCCGCCACCCTTCAGTTCCCATTTAAAAACTGTGCTGAGCAGGATTAAATGTCTCTGTGTTATTCAGTTTCAGCGCAAGACGTTAACACAGCCCTGGCAACATAAAGGAGCACAGTCATCTTATATTAAATTAATCGCTCCAAAAACGTTGGCTTTAAAAGAGTGGGAACTTGTATTCCCTTCCTCCACCTCCTCTCTTTCTCTGAGCATGCAAAATATTTGATATTCTGCTTTCTGTCTTGGAAGTGTTTGAATATTTCGGAAGGCTGCCACCATGCATGTCCCAAAATTGTAATTATAAGAGTTGTTGCTAGGGCTAGTTATTAGAACAGGCAGATTCCCAGTGGTTCAGATGCTAATTTTTTTTAATTTGGGAAACGAAACTCCAGTAATAAGTTTTATTAGAGCCTTTGGAGATTTTATCTTGCTTATGGTACTATTGGAAACAGCCATAGCTTTGTGGTAGAGCAGATACTTTGCATGCAAAACATTCCCGGTTTCTTCCTGGCTTCTCAGGATTGGGCAATTGCAGAGCTATCAGAACCTATGGTCTGATTCGTATAAGGCAATTCCCTGTGCTCTGATAGTACTACGGTGGTACCTCGGGTTAAGAAGTTTGCTTCAGGATGAGAACAGAAATAGTGCTCCGGCGGCATGGCGGCAGCAGGAGGCCCCATTAGCTAAAGTGGGGTTAAGAACAGTTTCAGGTTAAGAACGGACCTCCGGAACGAATTAAGTACTTAACCCGAGGTACCACTGTATCAGAAGGGTGGGTTAATATTATGAATTAAATTTGTATACCACCCTTCATCCATAGATCTCAGGACTGCAATACCTCAAGAACTGCCTCTTTCCATATGAACCTACCCGGACCCTGAGATCATCTTCTGCGGCCCTCCTTTGTGTGTATCCCCTCCTTGAGGGGTTCATTCAACATGAGAACAGGGCCTTCTCTCCTTTTTTAATAATATTTTTTATTAATTTTAACATATAAATTATAAAATGTACCACAAAACTTATCACTTATACATTTTTTTTGGACTTCCATCAGCACCTCTGATGATCCACCGTTTTAACCACTTCTTATGCATTTCTTAACTTTATATTGCCTTTACATCTCTTAACAAATCATCCTCCCCCTTGTCCATTTTTACAATACTTCTAATAATACTCCTCACAAATCTTCTTGCAACCCTACAAACGTTGTTTGTTCTTCACAATTACTTTTCAAATAGTCCGTAAATTTACTCCAGTCTTCCGTGAATTTCTGGCCCTATTGGGTTGTTTTTATTTTTATTAGGTATTTTGTAGTTTTATATCTTGATTTTATTCTGTGAACCACCCTGAGACCCCCAGATATAGGGTGGTATAATAATAATGATGATGATGATTATAATAATAATATAATTTATTATTTTTACCACACCCATCTGGCTAAGTTTCCCCAGCCACTCTGTGTGGCTTCCAGTTGAGTGTTAAAAACAATACAATGATAACAACAACAATAAGCAACATAATAAAAAGGCATAACTAGGAAAACACAGGCATAAATAGATCACTTCTCCAACGAACCTATGGTCTAGATTTCAGCAGCAGTGGAGACAACAAAAGTGGAAGGGTCCCTTTAATGTCGAAGTCCTGAAAAAGTGATGAGTCCTTGAGTTCTTTGGTGAAATGTACACCCCACCCTCTCAAGCTTGGTTCATGGCATGCTTATGCCAAGCTGGCCATCTCTGCTCCCTGCACAGGTGCAACTGGAGCTCAGCTATATGTGACCAGCAACCCTGCATTTTGCAATCTGTCGCTGGGCTGCAGGGCTCCAGGCTAAGGTAGAGGAAGAAATCAAGCACCGTTGTGCTCTTCCCACTTAAATAAAAACTCTGTACGTGGAACTCCAGTCAAGGCTTCTCCTTCCACTACCAGGTTTCTGTGTGCATGGAGCATAGCTGTCAACCTACAGATTTGAAAATAAGGGACCAGCAGCCTCAAAAATAAGGGATCAGCAGCCAAAGTAAGGGATTTTCCAGGCACAGGTATGTTCAACTTCTGAGCCCCTCCGAGCCAAAGGCAGAAAGCCCAGCCAGCAGCCAAACAAAGCCTCAAGGAAAACCACCGTCACCTCTCCGCTGGGAAGCGCTGAGCAAAGGCAAGTCCCCAGGAAACGCAGCTGATTTGATCAGCACAAGGCATGCAAGCCCCCCCCCCCCAGTCTTTCTTAGACTTCTTATTGGGTGAGCAACGCAGCCAAGCAACACAGTTGGAGCCTCCCTGGCTCCTTTGAAACCCAGGAAATTTAAGGGACATCATCAGTAAGGGACAGCAGCGGGACACGGCGCTGGGATAAGGGACTGTCCTGCCAAATAAGGGACGCTTGACAGCTATGGCATGGAGCAGTCAATCATTTGCTCCATCACCCATAGGATGAACTGGTATGGCCCACATTGGCCGTCTGCAGAAATCTCTGGCATTTGCAAGGCAAGAATAAAGGTAAGGGTTTTCAGCTGTTGCCCTGCCCACTTTCTTTGCCTCTGGTCCCACCCACCGCAGACGTATGGCCCGCTGAAGTTTCTCCATGAGGAAATGTGGCCCTCAGGCTGCCCAGGTTTCCTCACCTCTGCAGCAAAAATGCCAGCGTCCGTGGAGCCAGGAGTACCCGCTAGCTGTTGCCAGAGCATCAGTGTTTAATCTAGCTGGCTTTATTGGCTCCCAGAGGCAATGCTGTTAAACAGGTCTTGGGAAGGAAATCTGCCTGTGCTCCTGAGCAAGGATAGTCCTTTCAAGGTCGGAGTCAAAGGCCATTGCCAAGCCTGGGGATTATGCTTCATTACGGAATTAATCCCTCATTGTTCACAAGCCCGAAATCGAGTGCGGCAGAATTATAAAAATAGGAAATGGCACGTAGGCCCATGTGGCTTTGCTCCCTTGTCTTTGCCATCCTGGCCTGGTTTTCATGTCACTCAAAGCCTACTAGGACGACTTCCAACGTAACTGGAAATCTATGTCTTGGGAGGGGAAGGCGTGATGCGAGGGCTTTTTAAAAGCAGGGAGAATTTATGCAGATGGCGAGGCAGGTTTTTCCTCGTTTTCTTTTTGTATTTGTTTCTTTAAAAATTATTATTATTTTATTTTTGACAAAGTAATAACCATACGCGGAACGAGTCTGCCCCTGCAGCTTGATGGCGGTAGAAACTGTCTCTCATGACTTGTTACGCTGCCGTTTCTACGGGGATATACGCTCGGTATTTATTACCCCTGCTATGCAAAAATCTCCAAATGAATCCAAACTTCAATGCCTAAAATCCCTGGTAGAGGACAAGGATCCTGAGATCACGTTCAGGGTAGCCAAATTCTGTGCGATTGCCATAAAACTTAGGGAACAAGCTGTAATCATGATAAATAAATAAGAATAAAAATGTGCACCCCACCACCAAGACCATTCCATTGTAATTATCCAACCTCCCGAAATTTCAACACCTCTTGTGATGGTTTGACCCCTTTCCGTTTTAACAGTACAAACACCTTCCCATATCTCCTTGAAATCATTTCTCCTCCATGTTCCCTGCCTTACCTTAATGGCACATGTAAATTTATCATTAACAGCTATATCCCACACCTCTTTATACCATTTTATATTCTGCTTACCCCTTCCACTTCCTAGCTATCACAATCTGTGCAGCTGTCCGTTTCTTTCATCCCTGTTCCCACAAAGAACCCTGCAATCTTAGGTAGAAAAGCAGTCTGTCCCCTTTGGTGAGCACGCTCAACAACGTCAGAAGAGTCTACTGGATCAGGCCAGTGGCCCACCAAGTCCAGCGTCCTGTTCTCGCAATGGCCAGCCAGACAAGCAGGTCCCCGGGCACAAGAGCTCTCTCCCCTCCTGCCGTTTCCAGCAACTGGCATTCAGAACCATTGCTGCCTTCCACCATGGAGACAAGAGCTAGTAGCAGACTTGCACTTGTCTAATCCTCTTCTAAAGCCATCCATCACTGTGCTGGGCCCAGGGGTAACCTGTGCAACATGGTCCAGGACCAGTCCAAAAGGGCCAAAGCCGGAAACCAGGCAAGGACAGGTACAGGATCTAGCATACAGCAATGTTGCTCCCACAACCTTGGGCAGGGCCTGACAGCCTTTTATCTTTGTCGGGGTAGCGACTGGTCCTGATCCCCCGGCGACTCACCTCCCTGTTTTGCCCGAAGGCGAGCACTCCTCCTGCGAGTACTCAGGTCTCTCCTTCTCTCTGGAGACGTCGGTGGGTTACTAGACCCAGGGACCGCCTCAGCCTCCCCTGACCAAACCAGTAGCGAAGCAGCTGTAAGCGATGGCCCAGCTGAAGGCAACGAGGGAATCCCCGCATCTGGAGCCAGGGCAGGCTCAGGCCCCTGGCTCAGCCCAGCTGGTGTTTGTTGCAGGGGAACCTGTACAGACTGGAACTCTTCAGGGTCAGGCCCCAGGCTTGGTTCAGGTGATGCCTGAGGCAGAGGATCTGGTGTAGGCTGAGTCTCCTCTGGTTCCGAGCCCGAGTCCCAGGCCACCACAATCGCTGATTCCTGGGGCACCAAGTTCCATAGTTTCACTCTGTGCTGGCTATGCAGTGCTTAATTTATTTAAAGCACTGCTTCTCTGCCTTTCCACATGGTACCAGGGCAACTTGCACCAAAATACTGAAAGCACAATAAAACAGCAGCCGGCTGGTCACTGGATGCACAATTTCATGTTTTCTGTCTCCTATCAGAAGAAAGAGCTCATAGGGAGGCAGCTCCAGCACACACACACACACACACACACACACACACACCCTAACCAGTGATGAACATGACCAGGCAAAGGCTGTTTGGGGAACCTAACACTTTCTAAGACTCTTTGCAACCCTGAGTAGAGGAGAATATCTTCCTTTCGCTGCATAGCCGGCCAGTTGTATTGTGTGGAAGGCCAAAATTAATATTTATATTTCATTGACCGTTTTCAGTGGAGAAATAAATGAAGGAAGTGAAAAAAGGGAGAGAACAAAAGAAAAAGGGGAAAAAGTGCTCGAAGCTGTGATACAATATATGAGCATATAAGTAGTATGATTATTCAACAGAGCATGAAATTATTAACTAGTCATTGTAATTTTTATAAAATATCCTAATATCATTGTATTTATCCTTACACAATCTGCGCCTAAAAGCAATCTGGTCCGTATGTTGCAAGAGTGATCCTATCTTTTATCCATTAGTCAAAGGGGGCCATAGTATTGTCTTTCCAATGAATCAATATGCATCTTTTGGCAGAAGTAAGGTCTATCTACGTAGATCCACTGTCAAACAACATACAGTTGGTATGAGGGTTTAGGATATTATTATCAATGTTAATATTTTCCCCAAAGTAGTATTTATACATCTAAATACCTTCCTCCAAAAATTGGTAAGCTTCGGACATTGCATAAACATATGTTTCAAAGAAGCATTTTCTGGATTACATCTCCAGCAACACATTGATGTAGATAGTCTTTTTCTGTACAAGAGTATTGGAGTCTAATAAATTCTAAATATTCTTAGTTTTTAATCTGAGGACCCATTTGCTACGGAAGCTAAAACATTGTCCCGGTGAATAGGAAAGCTCAGTTCTTTCTTCCACCCATTTCTCATGTTCTGTAAGACAAATTGATTAACTGAAACCAGAAAACAGTTGGCTTTGTGGATCAATCCACAGCATTGCCAGGTAAAGGCTGTGGTATAGGAGGTTGCCTTACACGAAGTCAGACTATCGGTCTACCTAGCTCAGTATTGTCCACACTGACTGGGGACGCCAAGGTACACTGACATTCCCAGTGCTAGTTGGAGATGCTGGGGATAGACCACTGAATCCTCTGCATGTGTGCCAGGAGGCAGAGGGACATTGTTCACTAGTACAATGGAGACGTAAGCCTTGACTCACTTGCTCCACGTGGGAGTGAAAAGGTCCATTCATATTGACCAAGCCCCTGTGTTGTGAATCCCTTATTGTGCCATGCTTGGCCGTGCAACCATTTCCGATCATTCCCCTCCTTGCTTGAAGAGCCAAGAATTCACTACTGGTTGTCACTGAGACTCTGTGAGTTTTCCCATTGGCTCCAAGGAGCAACAGCCGTCAAGGTTGTCTCATGCCTTCTTGTGGATAGCTCAGTCGGTTAGAGCTTGCTGCTGGTAACGCCAAGGTTGCAGGTTCGATCCCCGTATGGGGCAGCTGTATATTCCTGCATTGTAGGGCGTTGGACTAGATGATCCTCAGGATCCCTTCCGATTCTGTGATTTTATAGGAGAGAAAGGGAAGGGCAGGAAGTCTTTCACTTGTGTGGTTCACAGTGCGATCCTATGCATGTGTGCTCAGAAGTAAACCTTGTTGAGTTCAGTGGGAATTACTTGCAGGTGAGGTTGCAGCCTCAAAGACATGCATGATGTTAACTAGATTCACAGGATGTGGTAGAGCAAACCATGGTTTACTGGGACTGCATGAATGTGTAGACCGCCCGCCCCCCGAGAAAAAGCTATTTTACTCCTCCCCACCAGTCATTGTCATGCAGTGGTGAGCCAAGGTCTGGCTGAGCATGTTGTCCGAACCAGGACACCATGGTTAAACTCTCTTCACACTAACCACAACTGTAGCCAAGAAAAAACCTTATGGGTTCGGTTGACATGCAAAGCCAAACCTTCTGATTATGAGGCCTTTTGAAAATAAAGAGAAACGATCTGCGATTAACACCAGCTCTCTTTGACGGGCAAGGAGTGATTGTAGCAAACAGTATTTTTATACATCTGGGACTCCGTGCTGCAACATTTTGTTGCAGACCCCACTACTTCTTATTTCTTCAGAATGTGAATATGCCCTTAACGGAGAAAGAATGGAAGCAAGGGCCTCTTGTTTTTTTCCTGCCTGCCAAAAGCATGCTGGATGGATAATGATCACTCATAGTTGTGACTTTTAATGTAGAGGCTAAGGTCACAATGGCGGAGAGGGAATCCATGCCAGCACAAAGGGCCTTGTACTGTGCCTGCTGGAACTTGGCAGCCCCGAGCTGAGAGTGTCCTTTGTGAAAGAAAACTACTGTAGCCAAACTAATATTAACCAGTCTCCGCAGAGGGCTTGAATGCCCCACTGTTTTCCCCTCTTAGGAAAGGGTGGGTGGCTGGGGAGAAAGCCGAATTGAAAGGTCCTTCAGTCTCCAAGTGGAATGTTCTTTATAAGCGAGCATATAATAATCATGGTGCAGGCTAGAGATCCTGTGAAATCTCTGGCATGGTTGTCTTTTTTAAAAAAGGGGGGGAAAGGGGGGAAAAGAAAGCACAACCAACAGTCCTAAAATGATTCGTTTGGAAACCTGCAGGATTCGACTCAGAATTGTGCGTTTTGTTCATCAGAGATTGGAGCGGAGACTTTCTCCACTGTTACAGCCCAGATTTGAGTACTGGGGTCATAAAGGGTCAGATCTTATCTCCCCATGTGCTGTGGTCCTAATGTAGCTTGATATCCCCTCCTCTTGATTCAATACAGTGGTACCTCGGGTTACAGACGCTTCAGGTTACAGACTCTGCTAACCCATAAATATTACCTCGGGTTAAGAACCTTGCTTCAGGACAAGAACAGAAATTGTGCTCCGGCAGCAGCGGGAGGCCCCATTAGCTAAAGTGTTACCTCAGGTTAAGAACAGTTTCAGGTTAAGAACGGACCTCCGGAACGTGCACTGTACAGTGGTACCTCGGGTTAAGTACTTAATTCGTTCCGGAGGTCCGTTCTTAACCTGAAACTGTTTGTAACCTGAAGCACCACTTTAGCTAATGGGGCCGCCTGCTGCTGCCTCGCTGCCGGAGCTCGATTTCTGTTCTCATCCTGAAGCAAAGTTCTTAACCTGAAGCACTATTTCTGGGTTAGCGGAGTCTGTAACCTGAAGCGTATGTAACCCGAGGTACCACTGTATACACATGCATGAGCACAAACCCTTGTCCCTTTCAAATCCCCTACATTTGTAATGTGTCTCTTTGGCACCCAGCGGCTCTCTCATTTAGGTTCATAATGCAAATACCAGTCCTGCACACACGGAGGCAGAATACTAGGTGCATTGATTTCCAACTCCTACCCATCAGCTAAAGCTCATGCCTCTACTGCTTGATTCAAGCCATGGACCTCATGTCTAGTTTGGCTCTCATATTAACTCTTTTGAGTGTTGATTAAGCTCAGAAAGAAAAGCTCTTACTTAGCTTTCTGGGATGTCGCCCGGGGCAGAGGGACAATGTTAAGAAAGATCCATTGGCATATTCAGATATTTCATGTGTCATTTTACGTTTGTGGAAAGCTTTGTCCATTTAGTCTTCTTGAAATGCAAAATGTGTTGCAATGCTCATCAGAGAGGGTGGGTTGTGGGGATATTGTGTCTGAATTCTGCTCTGAGTTCATGCCAGAACCCAGCAATCCCATCTGCAGGACCACACAGGGACCCTGATGGAGACGGGAAGCCCTGGCTAGGAATAACAACAACAACAACAACAACAACAACAACAACAACAACAACAACAACAACAACAACAACAACAACAACAACTTACTATTTATACCCCGCCCATCTGGCTGGGCTTCCCCAGCCACTCTGGGCGGCTTCCAACAAAATATTAAAATACAGTAATGCATCAAACATGAAAAGCTTCCCTAAACAGGGCTGCCTTCAGATCTCTTCTAAAAGTCTGGTAGTCAGATCTTTTCTAAAAGTCTGTGGTGGGAGGGTGTTCCACAGGGCGGGAGCCACTACCGAGAAGGCCCTCTGCCTGGTTCCCTGTTACTTGGCTTCTTGCAGTTATTCTCTAATAAGTTTTGCATGTGAAATCGCTCAAGGAGCAGCCAGAGGCCTTGCAGTTTCATCGAACGAGGAAGATCACGTGCTCCGAGAGCTGCCCTTTTGCCGAAATGAGCCCGGCAGTGGGGAAGTGCAAAGTTTCCAATGACTGCAAAACTGCAGCGGAGTTGCTTTAAGAGTAGGACAATCGAAATCAGCACTGCTGGGTTATTCAGGGTTTACCTGTTGCTCATCTGCCAAACCAATGAAATTCTGTCTGTACATATCCGGCTGTTTGTTTGCTTTTGGGGGGATGACGACAGGGTCGTGTTTTAGCCCAGAGATTGCAACCTAGCAAAGTCTAAATTGGTTGTGATTGCAATGAGTGATTGTGGTTGTGATTGAAGCATAAAACAATACATGGATGAAACCGGAAGGCCCCTCGGGGTTTTCTGGTCCAACGTTGCTGAATGCCAGCTGTTGGGAATCACAAACGAGAGAGGGCTGCTGCGCTCAGGTCCAGCTTATGGGCTTGCCCCAGATATCTAGTTGGCCACTGTCAAAAGAGGGTGCAGGATTAGATGGGCCTTTGGTCAGATCCAGCAGTGCTTTCCTTCTTTATATCTCTGCTCTGTACATCCGCATATACAGTGGTACCTCGGGTTACAAATGCTTCAGGTTACAGACTGCGCTAACCCAGAAATAGTACCTCGGGTTAAGCACTTTGTTAGTAGGTGGTGAATAAATATCTCACATAACACAGCACAGTCAGGCTGTGTACACTAGACCTATAAGGCACATTCAAAGCACACTTCCCCCCTCAAAGAATTCTGGGCACTGTAGTTTAGGCCTCACAGAGATACAATCCCCAGCAAACTTTAACAAACTGCAGTACCCAGAATTGTCCGAGGGAAAGAACGAGTTTTGAAGATACAGTGGTACCTCGGGTTACAAATGCTTCAGGTTACAGATGCTTCAGGTTACAGACTCCGCTAACCCAGAAATAGTACCTCGGGTTAAGAACTTTGCTTCAGGATGAGAACAGAAATCGTGCGGCGGCAGCAAGAGGCCCCATTAGCTAAAGTGGTACCTCAGGTTAAGTACACTTTTCAGGTTAAGAATGGATCTCCAAAACAAATTAAGTTCTTAACCCGACTTACCACTGTACATGTTCCTAATACAGTGGTACCTCGGGTTACAGACGCTTCAGGTTACAGACGCTTCAGGTTACAGACTCCGCTAACCCAGAAATAGTACCTCGGGTTAAGAACTTTGCTTCAGGATGAGAACAGAAATTGTGCGGTGGCAGCAGGAGGCCCCATTAGCTAAAGTGGTACCTCAGGTTAAGAACAGTTTCAGGTTAAGAACAGACCTCCACAACTAATTAAGTTCTTAGCCCGAGGTACCACTGTATGTAGATTTTCATAGAATCATAGAACTTTAAAGCTGGGACCCCAGGGTCATCTAGTCCAACCCCCTGCAATGCAGGAATCTCAATCCATGATGAATGGCCAACCAACCTCTGCTTATAGACCTCCAAGGAAGGAGAGTACGCCACTTCCTATGGGAGTCCAGTCCTCTGTCAAACAGCTCTTACCATGTGTATGTATGCATTTGTACAAAATATAAGAGCAGCCTCAAATGTGAGGTTTGGGGACATTCACGGCTCTTACCCTGGTTCTTTCTTGCTGATAGCGGTGTGGGTTTTCCAGAAACTTTTGAATTGGAAAATCTCCACTATGCATGTTAGACTGGTGTACATCAAGGGAAAAAGAATCAGTGATCTAATTTAGCATGCATAGTTTAATCGTATTGGGTAAATAAAGGTAATAACTTTGAAACGGACATAAACTTGCTGACAATTTAGTTGGGCTTGGCATGCATTCATGGTTACTAATGAACTAAGACACACAGAGAAAAAAATCCACAGAAAAATAAAACGCTGGAAATTTTTCATATTGGGTTTTTTTTTTTTGGTCATGCATCACAATACCCTGATGTGTTAGCTTTCCAAGTGCGGGGAACTTTTGATGTGGAGGCACGCTATCAGGAAAGCAACCTGTTCTCTGTGCATTTGCCTAATCCTTCCAAGGCCGTCTAAGCCTGCAGCCATATCTTGTGGTCATGAATTCCAGAAACTGGTTGTGCATTGTGTAACATTCTTTCTTAGATGTGATGCCAAGCAATTTCACTGAGTAACCCGAAATTACATAATATAAGAAGAGCACCACTGGATCAGGCCTAAGGAAATTAAGGAAAAAACTTGATGTGCGATACGTCCAGTGTTAAAGCATTAGCAGTGTCTGGTTATTCTGGGACACTCCTAACAATGCTGGGTTTTTTAAGGGACACAGGCTTTTGAGATACACATCACCAAATGATGGCTAGGGGTATGCTTAGAGATCTTCTGCAAGAAACCTGCGCCACAGTGTTCTGAAATTCCACCGATGCATGGCTACTGACCTGGTCCCGGGAGATGGAATCTGGAATTGCATGATGCGCTTTTCAAATATTTTCTTTTCATATAACACTCTGCGGTATCCCACTACGTGAGACCAGATGTGCCGTTCAGAGGGAGGGAGAGAAACATTCCAGTCAATGTCAAAGCTTTCGCTCATCTGTATGTCGCCCACATCTAGACAGCATCTTAAAAAGCACAGACATCACCTTGCCAACAAAGGTCCATATAGTTCAAGCTATGGTTTTCCCAGTAGTGGTGTAGGGAAGTGAGAGCTGGACCATAAAGAAGGCTGATCGTCGAAGAATTGATGCTTTTGAATTATGGTGCTGGAGGAGACTCCTGAGAGTCCCATGGACAGCAAGAAGATCAAGCCTATCCATCTTTAAGGAAATCAGCCCTGAGTGCTCACTGGAAGGACAGATCCTGAAGCTGAGGCTCCAATACTTTGGCCACCTCATGAGAAGACAAGACTCCCTGGAAAAGACCCTAATGTTGGGAAAGATGGAGGGCACAAGGAGAAGGGGATGACAGACGACGAGATGGTTGGACAGTGTTCTCGAAGCTACCAGCATGAGTTTGACCAAACTGCGGGAGGCAGTGGAAGACAGAAGTGCCCGGCGTGCTCTGGTCCATGGGGTCACGAAGAGTCAGACACGACTAAATGACTATAAACAACAACAACATGTCACCTGGCAGGCGTTGTGGCCTAGAAGAGGAAGAAGAAGCGTTTGGATTTGATATCCCGCTTTATCACTACCCTAAGGAGTCTCAAAGCGGCTAACATTTTCCTTTCCCTTCCCCCCACAAAACAAACACTCTGTGAAGTGAGTGGGACTGAGAGACTTCAAGAAGTGTGACTAGCCCAAGGTCACCCAGCAGCTGCATGTGGAGGAGCCCGGAATCGAACCCAGTTCACCAGATTACAAGTTCACCGCTCTTCACCACTACACCACACTGGCACTTGCTTTTACGGCACCTTCCCCCAACTTGATGTTCTACAGACATTTTGGACAACTCCCATCAGCCCCACCTGGTACAGTCCAAAGCATCTGGAAGGTACCAGGAAGAAGAAGAAGGCTTAGTAAGGCACAATGGAAAAAGCTGTTTATCATAGAGAGGGATTGGGGTGGGCATGCACAAGTCCTGTCCAGGCAATGCAGACCCCACTCAAACTTTGGCCGCTTGCTAACACTTAGCAGAAATCTCCAGCGCATCTGAAGGTTCCCTAGGCAACACCTGGATTGAGAGGGCTAGATGCATGGAATTTATTTTAAACTCAAAGTTCTGCTTTGCACAGAAGCTGTGAAGAGTTGCTGAGGGATGCTGAGTTGTTGAGGAAAAGGAAGGCCAAGATAAGAAATGGACAAAATAATAATTGCCACAGATTTTTGCTTACAGGTTCCACCTGGTGATGAACCTCAGTGATCGCAATGATGTTGTTTCTCAACAGGCAGATTTTAACATTTCTCTGCAGCTTCTTCTAAACATGCTAATGAATTTATATCTGCCAAGCTCAAGCTATTTGAATAAATGAGTTTCATAGCTCTTTTCTTAGAAGAGCACACAAGGAAAAGGAGAAGATGCCTTTTTAAAAATGTTTCTCAAATCATATCAGCGCCAAATCTCATTACGTATAATTATTTTTTGAAAAATCTCCTCCCTCCTGCTTTTTTCTTTTAAAAAAAATTGCAGTGGCTTTGTGCAAAAAAGCTCTCAAATTGATCCAGCCAGTTAACAGCAATTTTTACTGTAAGCCGTGGAATAATTTGACATGCTTTCAAATTGGGAGATTTCAAAGTGAGTTAAATATCTGCTGGGGTCGTTGAATTTCTGAGTTCTTACCGTGTTGCATTGTGCAGTTCAAAATCTAGCTTAGGTGGTAATTACTGAATGCAAATGACTCTTTTCCCCCATCCTGTTTCCATAGGAACAAACTGTGCATCGTGGTTATGAGCCCAATCTTTGGAGGACAGAAAAATTATTAATATCTCAGCAACACAGTGGCTTACTATACTGTTCCTCTATTGTTTTAAAACAAAATCCGGTCACTGTAAAAATGGCAGTTTTAATTGCATTGCATTTCAAAATTGGTGCAAGAACACTTCTGGTTCATCTCATTTAGTATTCTCTACTTCAAGGTCCTCTTCGTAGCTCCACCACCCGTAGAAGTTCAGGTGGTTGTGGTCATCTCAGAGAAGGCATTCGGTGTGGCAGCTTCTAGGTTGTAGAAGTCCCTTGTCACAGAGGTGTGTCTGGCATCTTCTCACGGAGGTGTTTTCATGGCATCTACCACTGTTAGAGGGACGTGGGTGGTGCTGTGGGTTAAACCACAGAGCCTAGGACAGAAGGTTGGCGGTTCGAATCCCCGCAACGGGGTGAGCTCCCATTGCTCGGTCCCTGCTCCTGTCAACCTAGCAGTTCGAAAGCACGTCAAAGTGCAAGTAGATAAATAGGGACCGCTCCAGCAGGAAGGTAAACAGCATTTCCGTGCGTTGCTCTGGTTTGCCAGAAGCGGCTTAGTCATGCTGGCCACATGACCCAGAAGCTGTACGCTGGCTCCTTCGGCCAATAAAGCGAGATGAGCGCCGCAACCCCAAAGTGGGCCACGACTGGACCTAATGGTCAGGGGTCCCTTTACCTTTACCTTTAAACAGTTTACCTTCCCGCCGGAGTGGTACCTATTTATCTACTTGCACTTTGACATGCTTTCGAACTGCTAGGTTGGCAGGAGCAGGGACCGAGCAACGGGAGCTCACCACGTTGCGGGGATTCGAACCGCTGACCTTCTGATCGGCAAGTCCTAGGCTCTGTGGTTTAACCCACAACACCACCCGCGTCCCTGTTTAGGGAAGCTTTTAATGTTTGGTGCATTACTATATTTTAATAATTTGATGGAAGCCCCCCAGAGTGGCTAGGGAAGCCCAGCCAGATGGGTGGGTTATAAATAATAAATTATTATTATTATTATGAGGGAGGCAGGGCAGGGCAATGGTGACGTGGGGAAGGGAGGAGACATGTTTTTCCGTTTCTAAAAAAAGGAATCCAAGGAAGACTTTATTCTCCCAAGACAATGCCCCCAGAGTTTCAGTGAGAGAACAATGCAAGTGACCCAGGTCAACCCTGGTGGCCCAACTAACAGAGTTCCTCACGTAGACACAGCCATTTCCGCTAAAAAAATATTGGAATGAGACTGAAGCGGCATTTTTACCAACAATTCAAGACAGCTATCGAAAAGCTATCTATAAAGCAGCAGTCCTCTTCAGGGTAATCCCCACTGAACATAATGGGGCAGACAATCTTTAAGTAAATATACATCAGATCGTGCTATTAGTTTATGATCTTTATGCAAACTTATTTGGAGTAAACATTCTTGAATCCAGTCAGACTTATTTCCAGGTAGACATGCTTAGGACACTGATAACTTTGCTGAATACTTTCATTTCTGCAACAATAAGTAAAAGTAAAGGGACCCCTGACCATTAGGTCCAGTCGTGACCGACTCTGGGGTTGCAGCACTCACCTTGCTCTATGGGCCGAGGGAGCCGGCGTTTTTCCGCAGACAGCTTCTGGGTCATGTGGCCAGCATGACTAAGCCGCTTCTGGCGAACCAGAGCAGCGCACGGAAACGCCGTTTACCTTTCCGCCGAAGCAGTACCTATTTATCTACTTGCACTTTGACGTGCCTTCGAACTGCTAGGTTGGCAGGAGCTGGGACCGAGCAACGGGAGCTCACCCGTCACGGGGATTCGAACCGCCGACCTTCTGATCAGCAAGTCCTGGGCTCTGTGGTTTAAGCCACAGCACCACCCACGTCCCTCTGCAACAATAGTTTCTGTTAAATCTGTTGTGCTGAAAACAGGAGCACATCGCTTTTTAAACTACTGCAGTTGAGAGTTTGAAAACCTTGAGCCCATTGCCACATTAAGGTTCAGAAGATAAAAGGGAAGAGTACCCAGGGTGTGTCTTGCAGTTAGAATACTCCGGAAAAGGAAGCCAAATCAGAATTCTGAGACAAAAAGTTGGGTCCTGTGGTAGTTTCAAGCTTAGCCAGAAGGCAACTCCCTATGTGATTATTCAGAAAAATTGCCAAGCTGTGGAATGAAGTTACATGGATGAGGAATCGACTCATGTGGCCTTGCGTTCTTCCCTACATCCTGGTTTCTAATTCAGATTTGCAGACCCAATGCAAACCATAGTTTCCTGGTTGGGATGAAATGCCAAATGATGGTTTGCCTCAAACCCCAATCATACACAGGGACGGCTATGGAGGGTGGATGTCTGTGGGAAAATGGTACCTGTTCTTTTGGATAGGACACACACCCTTTGAATTCTGCAAGCAGCCAGACAGGGTAAATGATAGGTTTCTAGTCCTGTCTCAGGAATGAGCTCTGGTGAGCATCCTTAAGCTAGATGGCTCGGCAGTCGGTTCTGCAGGCGGGGGGGTGGGGGGACACTTGCGCAATGTGTAATTAACTTTTCACACGTGGTGCTTAATTTGTACCTCACCCGAGGTGCCGTAACATGGTTAAGTGTCTTGTTGAGCAGATTTAGGAAGGCGCTCTCAGTGCACACAGCACGTTTGACCATAAAACTGCTTAGAAATGTGATTTATTCATCTTTTTTTAAAAAAATAGAAATAGCTGCAATTCTTTTTGAAGGAGAAAAAAAGCTGTCGCTTTAGAATTGATAACCTCAGATGACTTCTTATGTTGCGTATATTGGTATGTGAGGCTTTTCCAGATGGCTGATTTTCTCATGCCCTCCCGCTGTATCAGGGCATCACACAACCAGCAACCCTGAAATCCCTTTTTTTGTTTGTTTTTTAGCCATACTCATGCAGCTTCTACTGCTATTTCACCCTGGATGCTTGCAGATTCTTTTATATAACTGTTTATCATCTCCCTGAGGCTTAAGTGGTATCAAAGTAGAAGGGGCAGGATTGTTTTGGCCGCTGATTAAATTCTAAAGTATCCCCCCTTTTTTCGTTATTTTGGAAGGCCTGGTTTGGTCAGTTCTGTTTGTTATTAAAAGGCAGGCTTGGGAGGTCTGTGTGTTAATCCCAGCTCTGATGCTGAATTGCTAAACTGGCCTTGGCAAACCCCGTAGGAACATAAGAACATAATAAGAGCCCTGTAGCTTCATCAGAAGGATTCTAAGTTCTAGTATTATGAGAGGAAGAAGAGCTATTCTCTGTCGACTTTCTCCAACACATGCAGATTTTTAAGACACCTGTACCCTGTTCCAGACTCGCCCTTTTCTCTCAACTGAAAAGTCCCAGGCATTGTCGAAGGAATGATTCTTCAACATCCACTTCGTTGGACTGGTCATGTTGCGCAGATGCCTGATTATCGTCTTCCAAAGCAACTACTCTCCTCCAAACATAAAAATGGAAAGCGTAATGCTGGTGGTCAACAAAAGAGGTTTTAAAGACTCTTTCAAAGGAAGAGTCTTTTAAAAATGTAGTATAAACACCGACAACTGGGAAACACTGGCCTGTGAGCGCTCCAATTGGAGAACAGCCTCTACCAAAGGTGTCAAAGGCTTTGAAGACACTCAAACTCAGGACGAAAGGGAGAAACATGCTAAGAGGAAGGCACGCTTGCAAATTCACACCGTGGTCAACTCCCGCCTGGACACCAATGTCCCCACTGTGGAAGGACGTGTGGATCCAGAATTGGCCTCCACAGTCACGGACCCACAGTTAAAACCGTGTTTGCGGATAAACCGTGTTTATCTTACTTGATCTCCAAAGAAGAAGAAGAACTGGTTTCTCATAGAATCATAGAACTGTAGAATTGGAAGGGACCGTAAGGGTCATATATTCCAAGCCCCTGCAATGCAGGAAACTTGAACCCACAGCCCTGAGATGAAGAGCATAGTGCTCTCCTGACTGAGCTATCCAGTTGCATATCATAGAGGATCTGGTTGATCCCCAAGCCAGTACATCCTGGGCAGCCAGGATCCCTGTCAACTTCAGGAGGGGGGGGCGGGTCTCCAACCTTAAGACAGCAATTATAAATGGCCTAAAAAGTCTCAAAATGTTTGCCAGCCAGCCACATCCTTCGCTCCTTTTGCAGTATTTATCTGAATTCATTTGCTCTACGCGCAGAGCTTGGGGGCTGGTTAGCCTGCTTGAAAGCAAAGATTATAGAAATTGCCGTTTAAAATCAGTATGCGATTTAAAGCCATTTAAAAAGCCCACCTTCCAGCTGAATCCTGGCTGACATGTGGGTATTCCTAAGTATCCCCCACTTTCCTTTGAAACTCTACCCTGTGATGTTGTGCACCCCAAACTATAGCTCTTGGGCAAAACATTCCCTGTGTTTCCTCTGATGTGGCTCACCGCTTGTGCTTTTTAAATAAAGAAATCAGGCAAGCTTCTTCTGCGCCACCCCTAAAAAGCACCTCTAGCTATTCAGTATGGGTGGCATTAATTATGTGGAATGAGCAGTAGCTCCAGGAAGGATAATGTGTTCCTCTTATTATAACATCCCAGATTATTTGGTCAGTTGGTCAGTAGGTTGTCAAATACACTTTTGAGCTTCGAACTGTGCTTTGTTTTCTGCCTCTGTGATTGGCTGCTAAGGGGGCCAGTGCAGAGATCAGCAAAAATCACATGGTAAATCTTTCGACTGTGCCATTGCAGACGTTAAATGGGGAGGTTTGTCTGAAGGAGCATCTCCACCCCCATCGTTCTGCCCGGACACCGAGGTCCAGCGCTGAGGGCCTTCTGGCGGTTCCCTCGCTGCGAGAAGCCAAGTTACAGGGAACCAGGCAGAGGGCCTTCTCGGTAGTGGCACCCGCCCTGTGGAACGCCCTCCCACCAGATGTCAAAGAGAACAACAACTACCAGACTTTTAGAAGACCTCTGAAGGCAGCCCTGTTCAGGGAGCTTTTAATGTTTGATGCATTACTGTATTTTAATATTTTGTTGGAATCTTCCCAGAGCGGCTGGGGAAGCCCAGCCAGATGGGTGGGATATAAATAATAAATCATCATCATCATCATTATGTTTGGTTGTTCCACCACGACGGGGGCAGGGAGCCCTAACCTCCTCGCATGTAGAAAAATAGTATTGAGACTGTTCATGGGCGTACAAGAATAACAGAATCATTTTTGTAGAATAAGAGAATCAAGAGTTGTTGGAAGGGAACCTGGGGGGGGGGGGAGTCATCTAGTCCAGCCCCCTGCGACTCAGGAATCTCAACTAAATAATCCATGGCAGAAGGTTCTGGGTTCAGTTGCTGGCATCACCATGTAGGGATGGAAAAGACCTCTTCCTGAACGTGTTGCTGCCAATCAGTGTATAGTATAGTGTTACAAGAATTTTAAGGTCTTAGATATATAATAAATGTTCATAAATGTACCAAGCAAACATGGACATAAATATACAAACCACATGTCTGAAGCAGCACTGGAAGACAGTCCTGAAACCATTTTGACTCCCAAGCTGACCAAATGTTTCTCTGCAAGGAGGGAGGAGGTGAAAAAAAAACCTTCCTTGTTACAGGAATTGGGTGATCACCATCTCAAAGGAATGGGCAGACTACCAGGAAAGGCAATCAGATAAGGCATTATCAGATAACCTGGCAGACAGGAAAATCAGCAACATTCAAATTTCTGTTGTAGACCACCTTTTCTGTGATGTAGGTATGATGTTTGTGGGGGGTGGTCTTGGGTTACACCCCTTCTGTGATGTATGTATGATGTATGGGGGGTGGTCTTGAGCTCCAGGGCAGGGAATTTAAAATGTCTATATAAGGGCAGGCACACCTGGGTTTTGGGTCCTCCTCCTTTCCTGCGTGTGAGGGGAGCACCCTGTTGCAACAGCTTTAATAAAGATCAGGCTTACTAGCTGCTTTGCTTCTCAATATTCTCTGGTTGACCTCTGTCATTTTCTCTGACTGATGGAGAACCTACAGAGAACTCTACAAGGGCTCTTGTGTTTCCCATAAGGGAATAAGGGCATATTTGTGTTTATTATAATAGACAGTATTGTGCTAGAATCTAGATAGACCTCTGGTTTGTCTCTGTTTAAGGCAGCTTCCTAAATCCCTAAGGCTGGACTATGCACAGTACCATAGAGCCTGAGATTCCTAATCTTATGGTAATGAGTTTTAGCCCCGTGTTGGGCCAAAGATTCCTGCATTGCAGGGGCTTGGAAAGGATGACCTTCATGGTCCCTTCCAAATCTACGATTCTATGATTCTAAGTACACATGAAATAGAAACAAAGAAGAGTGTTGTGACACCTTAAGGACTAACGGATTTATTAAGGTATAAGTTTATGCCTTTTGTGGAATACAGTAGTACTTTGGTTAATAATAATAATAATAATAATAATAATAATAATAATAATAATAATAATAATTTATTATTATAAATTATGCCACTCTGGGCAGCTTCCAACAATGATTAAAAATACATTAAAATATCACACATTAAAAACTTCTCTGAACAGGGCTGCCTTCAGATGTCTTCTAAATGTCAGGTAGTTATTTTTCTCTTTGACGTCTGATGGAAGGGCGTTCCACAGGGCAGCCGCCACTACCGAGAAGGCCCTCTGCCTGGTTCCCTGTAACTTGGCTTCTCACATTGAGGGAACCGCCAGAAGGCCCTTGGCGCTGGACCTCAGTGTCTGGGCAGAATGATGAGGGTGGAGATGCTCCTTCAGGTATACTGGGCTGAGGCCGTTTAGGGCTTTCAAGGTCAGCACCAACACTTTGAATGGTGCTTGTACGTTTATAACCATAATCCGTTCCAGAGGTCCGTTTGTAAACCAAAGCAGGTTGTGACCCAAGGCGTGCTTTCGCCAATGGGGTCTCCCAAAATTTTTTGTCTGTAATCCCCCCAAAAAAGAGTTGTAATCCTACAAAAAAGGTTGCAAACCAGGACAGGCACTTCCGGGTTTGACATTTTTGTAATCCAAAACATATGCCAACCAAGACGTATGCAAACCAAGGTACCACTGTGCAGTTCATCAGATGCATGAAATGTTATATTGCATTGCATTGGGGGCAGGGGCAGGGACTGTACAAGCCGTGAAGTCTAAAGCCAATAGAATACAGAGAAGTACAGAAGTGGATAACGGAATATTATGTGGCCGTTCGCAGAAAGCGGTTGTGTCGATAACACAGACATCCTGGCATGGGCAAGCCCTTTACCGACACGTGAAGTGTGAGAAGCCGCATGAAATCTAAAGTTCAGCTTTGGGTCAATTCTGGTTTTTCTTTTTTAATTGGTAGAGCCTGTTGCCAGCAAAAAATAAAAAATAAATTCCACAGCTAGTACTTTGCCTGCTTTGGTTCCAAAGGTTCTCTTTTGGGCGATTGTTTCACCCAAGAGGAGCAACAGAACCAAGCTGCTCTCGCAGGGCAGCAATGTTTTCAAGGGCATTCTTCTTGAAAGGGAAAAGCTCCAGGAATTGCAGGAATTTATGGAGCTCTGGCGGGTGGGGCGGGATCTAAAGGCATATTTCCATTTCTTGAGAAAACAGTTCTGAGTCCCTGCATCCTGAATCTCCTGACAGCAATGTGACTCTTGCCCTGCCTTCCTCTTTTATTTTCTTTTTTTGCACTATTGACCTTTTTATCATGCTGGAGGGGTGAGTCAGTGGACATGTTACACCAGAATAATCCCATTCACTCTGATAGCCTGAGTGGAGATTTCATCGGTGTTAGCATGCCCTGAGCAAACAGAAGGATTTCAGAAATCTGTTCTTTCAACATTCCCAGCGTGATCCACCAGGGAATAGTAGGCAGAGTAGTCCTGGTTTTAAGAATCCTATCCCACTTTTAAGTTTTGAATGAGACTTTTGTCTTTGCACTTATTTCTCTCCTCCCTTCATGGTGATTCTGAAAGCAATGTCAAAATCTTCCTTAGTTTACTGTTTCAGTCCAAATCGGGAAACTATGGTTTTCAGTTTCTCAGAGCAAACCAGGACTTCAAACCATAGTTAAAGATCCAAAACTGGTATCCACAGTTTCCCTGCTTGGATAAAATCAACAGGTTAGCTTTGAGGAAAATGGTCTCGGTTTCACTCCTTGCTTTCAGCATTAGAACATGTCCTCCAACCCTGAATGGTTGTGAGAAGGAGTGCCAAGCGACTGCAAAGCACAATAATGCCACATAAATGATGAATGATGATTATAGGTTTGGGAAGTCTGCTCACCTGAGTAAACACGTAGGACGACAGTTCTGCCTTCTGCATCACTGCGGTTCAAACGCTTTAAAGCAGATTGAACGAGCTACCCCAAACAAATAAAGCATGACTAAATTCTACCATGAAGCGTTTAGAATGTGGTTGGCAATTTTATCTCCAATGCCTTTATTTCAAACCCAGCGAATACATGGCTGGCATCGCAACAAGAGATGTGCCTTTGTTTGGCAAGGAGGCCTCAGATTCCAAAAGTGTATTTGGCAGGAGGCGCTTGGGGAGAGGTTTTGGGATTGCCCAGCTGAACGTCACCTCAAGGCTTGAGGTGTCCTTCACGTGGGGCTGCCTCTGTATCTGCTGCAGAACGCAATAGCCAGACTGCCATGTTACTTTTGCTGAGAGAGCAGCGCCGGTTCCAATTTGCTGCCAGATTTCAAGGTTCTTATGCCTCAAACGGCTCGGGACCAAAATACCTAATCCCTTATGCTCCTGAGGTCTTCTGATGGGCTCCTTTGCGTGGTCTTCCCCTGTGCCCCTGAGATTCACTCGGCCTTCATCAGGCTTTAGCATGGCTGGCCCTGCCTGTGGAACTCCTTGCCAATAGAAGTCCAGTGGGAGTCCCCCCCGCTTTTCTTTTAGACACCATTTCAAAACCGTACTGCTTTGACAGGTCTTTGGAACATGAATGTTTTTATGCTGCATATACTTCCTACGATAGCGCAGGTTAGAAGTACCATATTTTTCCATGTAAAAGACTAGGTTTTTTCCCTTAAAAATAATGTCAGAAATTAGGGGGCGTCTTATACTCTGGGCCATCTTCCCCCCATTTTCTTAAATCTGAGTCCCCCAAAATAGGGGGTGTCTTATACATCTTATAGATGGAAAAATACGGTATTTAAATAAACAGATAGCTCTGTGCTCCCCCATCTGTGCCCTTCACACTCTGCTGTTCATTTGGTATAAATGAGGGCCGACCAAAAGACATTTTCTGACTGAGATATCTCCCCCATTCCATGTATGGGGGACTCTGCCCTCCGGCAATGGGGCAGAGCCCCCCCCCCCACACACCTGAGGGCAGCAGGTTAGCTTACTTGGCTACAGGGCAGTCTCCGTGGCTCTCGCTGCTTTTCGCCCCATAGCATCTGCTGCCTGAGGTGCCTGCCTCATTCTGCCCAATGTCAGGGCCGGCCCCTGAACCCATTGAAATGAATGAGAGTGAACCGCCGAGTTGTGTGTTGTTACCTATGGGTATAGGAATTTGGCTTTTACTGAGTCGGACCTCTGACTCATCTGGCTCGGTATTGTCTGTAATGGCCGGACGGCAGTCCAGTAATATCTGGTTCCTCAGCCTTGCAGGGCTTCAAGCATTATGGCCAGCCTTCTGAATTGAGCTGAGAAACCTACTGGAATTGTTTCAATGCAATCTCTGCTCCCAATCGCTGTTAGCCTAAGTTTTTTTTTGTGTGTGTGTTTTTAAAACGCTTTATTGAAATTAGAAAAAAGTAACATAGAACAAAATTATCCATAGAAAAAAGAAAATATATTAGTGTTTGTTATGTTGTATCATGTTCTTATTAAGATTCCAATAACTTCCAGCCAATTTTTTCCCTTCCTCCCTCCCCTTTAGCCCCCCCCTCCCCAAATTGTTCTCTCTTCAAATCTTTAACCATGTTTACAGAGTATTCATTCTAATTTGGATGTTTGGGTTGGCTCCCCCCCCCCGTGCTATCCATTTCCTATAACTTTATTCAAAATCTTTTGAGATTTATTTTCCCATGTATTTTCTGTCATTACCTGTTCAAATATATCAGATTGTATATATTCAAAAACATAGTCATTCCGTTTTTCCATTGTCCATTTATCCTTTTCTCTCCATCTTGATGCAATAACAAGCATACCAGCTAAGATCATAATTTTATACCAATCTTGCTCTTTTCTTTCTATTTTACTATTCCTGAGATAAGCATTTCTCTATCGACTTCTATCTTAACCTGAAATACATCAGAAATAACCTTTATAATTTTTGCCAATATTCCTTTACACAAATGCACTGCTAGCCTAAGTCACAGTTTCTGGATGCAAATTTCCAAACGGCCTTCAAGTGCTTGTTGTTGTTGTTGTTCTTTAGTCGTGTCCGACTCTTCATGACCCCATGGACCAGAGCACACCAGGCACTCCTGTCTTCCACTGCCTCCCGCAGTTTGCTCAAACTCATGCTGATAGCTTGAAGAACACTGTCCAACCATCTCGTCCTCTGTCATCCCCTTCTCCTTGTGCCCTCCATCTTTCCCAGCATCAGGGTCTTTTCCAGGGAGTCTTCTCTTCTCATGAGGTGGCCAAAGTATTGGAGCCTCAGCTTCAGGATCTGTCCTTCCAGTGAACACTCAGGGCTGATTTCCTTCAGAATGGATCAGTTTGATGTTCTTGCAGTCCATGGGACTCCCAAGAGTCTCCTCCAGCACCATAATTCAAAAGCATCCATTCTTCGGTGATCAGCCTTCTTTATGGTCCAGCTCTCGCTTCTTCAAGGGCAGCCCCGTGTAAAGGTGCATTGCACCTGTAGGGAGACATGCCAAATCTTGACCCAAACTCCCAAGTTACCAGCCCTTTATTTGGACAGCTTATTTGTGTCCTCTGGGGTTTCCGCCTGGTGGATGTGGCTCTAGAGATAAGTCCGACTCTCTGTGTTATCAATGCAAAACTTTAGAGAGCTACTTCCCTTTTCCTGCTGCCTGAGCTTTGTACGATGCTTAGATTGTCTCTCTCCCCTCAGTGTGTATACAGACCCCAGGAAACAACTGCTATCTGACGTTTGGCTACTCCACCCATATCCTCTGGCTTTAATTAGAAATCTTCAGCGCTGGTCTCCCACCCTATCCTGCAGATACAAAGCTTTTATCCATCTGCGCAATCCCTTCAAGGCTCCCGGAGCCTTAGATGTCATGCCCAGCTAATTAATGATCAATAACAATTGCTTGTTTAATCGTTTATTTACGGAAAGCGTATTTCGGCTGCTCTTCAGACAGGACGGCTCTGGGAGCCGCTTCTGGAAGATCAGTTAAAAACAAGAGAGTTTGAACTAAAATGACCCCCCCCCTTCAAAATATTTTGGAATAAGAAACAAGGGTTCGTATTAGTCCTTTTCTGGTTCAGTAAGAGTTTTGTAACTCAGTAGATTAAGAGAAGGGCAAGTGTTATTTCCAACGACAATTTTTCTTGCGGGTTCCCCTCCACCCCAGTATCTGTTTTACCTCTGATGATCTCGTCTTTCCTACTCACTTTATTAAACATTATCACAAGGATTTTCCTCCTCTATCTTATTTTCTCTGGTATTCGTAATGTAAATTGACGTGTAAACCAATTTTGAAAGCAATATACCTAATCTTAAGAAAACCGTTCTTTGCCTGCAGGTTTGTAATCTAAAGGACGCAGCACAAAAGGAAAGAGGGAGGGGAAAGAAATTGGAAAAAACAAGCAAACGGGCGGAGCAGGTGTCTCCTTGAAAAGTGGGCATTTGGGGTGCGTGGAGTGCAACTCCAGTTTTAATTCATAAAAAGGGGTCTCAGAGGTCTTGAAAACACAGGAAGCTTCCTCACGCAGGGCCAGACCACTGGTCCATCTAGCTCCATATAATAATAATAATAATAATAATATATTATTTATACCCCGCCCACCTGTCTGAGTTTCCCCAGCCACTCTGGGCAGCTCCCAATCAAGTGTTAAAAACAGTACAGCATTAAATATTAAAAACTTCCCTGAACAGGGCTGCCTTCAGATGTCTTTTAAAGATAGGATAGCTGCTTGTTTCCTTCACATCTGCTGGGAGGGTGTTCCACAGGGTGGGCGCCACTACCGAGAAGGCCCTCTGTCTGGTTCCCTGTAACCTCACTTCTCGCAATGAGGGAACCGCCAGAAGGCTGGATCTCAGTCTGAACGATGGGGGTGGAGACGCTCCTTCAGGTATACAGGACCGAGGCCATTTAGGGCTTTAACGGTCAGCACCAACACTTTGAATTGTGCTCGGAAACATACTGGGAGCCAATGCAGATCTCTCAGGACCGGTGTTATGTGGTCCCGGCAGCCACCCCCAGTCACTAGTCTAGCTGCTGCATGCTGGATTACCGGTAATTGCAGTTTTCGGGTCGCCTTCAAAGGTAGCCCCACGTAGAGCGCATTGCAGTAGTCCAAGCGGGAGATAACTAGAGCATGCACCACGCTCACAAGACAGTCCGCGGGCACTGCACTGACTGACAGTTGTGGTCCAGGTCTTCAGACAGCTCCAAGCTGTATCTGAGGATGCTGGAGATTGAATCCGAAAGCTCACACTCGTGAAGCAGGTGTCATATTGCTGAGCTGCAAATGCTCCTGATAAGCACTGGAAACTGCTTTTTCAGGTCAGTCTTGTCTGCCCAGCTAGCCTAGTCAGGTCTTCTCAGGCCGGCAGTGGCTCTCCAGGGTCTCAGGTTTCCCATCACCTGATACCTGACACCTTTTAAAACCAGGGATTCCAAACCCTTTCTGCCTGCAAAGCACATTCAGTGTACTGGAGCTATGGAGCCTTGCAGTCTCAGGCGGTAAAATAGCTGTGTTCATAACCCCACAAAATGAAGGAAAAGACAATTGTCCAGCTGGAGTATTCATCCAAATTTGCTTTCATAAAGTTTAGCTAGATTATATCCGGTCTTCGCTGAACATTAGTTTTGATTTGTTTGTGCACTCATCCTGCTTTGCTTAGGTAGTATGTCTTAATTCTTCCAGATATTCAAACTACAGAGAGTCATTTTTAATTTTTTTCTTAAAAAGCGGATTTGTTACACTAGGGGTGACAGAACACTTTAATCCACTATAAATGTGAAAACTCGAAATTCTGGTATTGCCTCAACTTCATCCTGCAAAATACTGTTCGGCTGGACTCCAGGCGACCTTTCCACGGCAATTTATCCATATTTTGGCAGGCATAAATAAGAATTATCTATCCTGTTGTGAGTCTCTATTGCGTTACTTCATTTTCTCATAGATGGTGGAGGATAGCAACCAAATTTGCCAGTGGAGTTCTTTTTAATGCTTGATATTTTACTATGTTTTTATATATGCTGTAAGCTGCCCAGAGTGGCTGGGGAAACCCAGCCAGATGGGTGAGGTACGATGATGATGATGTTCTAGCCTACATGGGCTTGCCTCTTTGCTGGCCCATTGAACACAGAACATCTGCATAACTGTGCCCATTACTCAGGAGATTTTTTTTCAAAATTTCCATTCCATTCCATTTATGAATTACTTCCTGTGAGACACCTCAAAGGCAATTTAACAACATGACCTTCAGCAGTAAAAACATATATTAAACTATTGCATATTTTAAAACAATTTCATATCCAAGACAGCTCTAGACGGGGGTAAAAAAAAATCGACTGTGTATTATACACACACACACACACACACACTCTTGCTGGTGGTTCTAAATAATTGGGTGAAAAGGATTCCTGTTAACCTTCAGAGATGATAGCAAACAATGAGATTATGCCATACTCATACAAGGACAGCTCAATGCCACTCGTTCATTGGTAATAATCATCATCATCATCATCATTTTTATTTATACCCTGCCTAAAACCGGGCTCAGAGCAGATAACATCAAATGTATAACACATTAACATAAAATCAGACAATCAATTAAAATACATCATCAGATCAGGATCAGAATAAAATCCAATCAGATTAGGGTTGGGGACTTTAAATGCTCACCAGGCCCAGCTGTTTGTGCTGAACTTATATGGGCCTGTGAGAAAAATTAGGAGGCCACTTTCATGCAAGTTCTTATGAAAGGGGAGAGGGAGTCAGACTGCGCCTTGGCCAAAGGCCTGGTGGAACAGCTCCATCTTGCAGGCCCTGCGGAAAGATGTCAAATCCCGCAGGGCCCTGGTCTCTTGTGGCAGAGCATTCCACCAGGCCGGGGCCATGGCCAAAAAGGCCCTGGCCCTGGCTGAGGCCAGTCTAATCTCCCTGAGGACCTCCAAAATGTTATTATTTGCAAACTGTAAGGTCCTCTGTGGGGCATCCCAGGAGAGGCGGTCCCATAGGTATGAGGGCCCTAGGCCTTATAGGGCTTTAAAGTATTGGCCTGGTAGTATTTTGCTTTGCTAAAATGAGGTTTGTGCTTTCTAGCGAAGGGAATCACCTCCCTGTTCTGTTTGCCCGAATCATTTCAACCTCTCCAGCCTCCACTTGGATGTTTCGCATTCCAGTGTTGCAACGGAAGTAAAGTTGGGTGTACTTTGTAGCCATAAGGCAACAGTTACAACAGCAACAGGAATGGAGGCTTAATATAAAACACACACACGCACCACAGAAAGTGATGTCACAGAGCAAAGGTCTGTAGCGTATTGAAGCCGGAGGTTAGCAACAGACAAGAAGCCTAATAACTCTGCCACACCTCAAACGGAAGGTCAGGGCTTCTTTGATCGAATGCTTCACCATGGAGAGCTTCCCTTCTTGTCAGGAGGTTGAATCCTGACAAGACAGAAGTACTGTTTTGGGGGGACAGGGCGCAGGTGGGTGTGGAGGATTCCCTGGTCCTGAAAGGGGTAACTGTGCCCCTGAAGGACCAGGTGCGCAGCCTGGGAGTCATTTTGGACTTGCAGCTGTCCATGGAGGCGCAGGTCAGTTCTGTGTCCAGGGCAGCTGTCTTTTGGGAAGTGGGTAAGAGGGAATCATGTGCCCTGCTTTACATGAGCCGGTTTTTATTTTTTAAATAAGACAGAACCGCCTTTGAATACAACCCAAGGTCACTGGGCAGTCGCATGGTGACCTGTCTGGAGTGCTGCTCTTGTGCAACGGCAAAACAACTCTGTGTTGCCCAACAACTGGCCGTGCAAACAATTGTGAAAGTGCTCCCAAGAACTCCGCCAAAGCTGGCCCCTGTTTGCCCATGTGTTTCTGTAAAACCAGATTAACTTCAAACCTTGTGGGGCTTTAGAACCATTCATACAAATTTCAGTGTTTCATAAACTTCGTTTCCCAGGCTGTTGCTGGAGTACAACTCCCATCATCCCTGACAACTGGTCCTCCTAGCTAGGGATGATGGGATTTGTAGTCCAGCAATAGCAGCAGACCCAAGTCTGAGAAACACTGCATTAGGCGATCTTCCCTCCCTTTCATTTTTTTATTAGAAGAGCTAAATCAACACAGAGTAAGGGGAACAGCTTGGGCTCTGTGGATAGCCGCAGACATTCAGTGTCAACAGCACTGAGCTAAACAGGGCAATGGTCTGGCATGATAGAAAGCATCTTCCTGTGCCAAGTGAGACTTACCGTATTGTTTGCTCTATAAGACTCACTTTTTCCCTCCTAAAAAGTAAGGGGAAATGTGTGTGCATCTTATGGAGCGAATGCAGGCTGCGCAGCTATCCCAGAAGCCAGAACAGCGAGAGGGATCGCTGCGCAGTGCTCCCTCTCACCGTTCTAGCTTCTGGCTTAGCCGCTCGAAGCCTTTTCAGGGCAGGGGGAGCCTTCATCCCACTGCCTTGAAGAGGCTTCGCGCGGCTATCCCAGAAGCCAGAACAGCGATCCCTCTTGCTGTTCTGGCTTCTGGGATTCAGAATATTTTTTTTCTTGTTTTCCTCCTCCAAAAACTAGGTGCGTCTTATGGTCTGGTGCATCTTATAGAGCGGAAAATACGGTAAACTACAGGCTCCTGTAACCAGTGCTTGTGGTGATCCTTTGGGTATCGTAGGCGAACATGGATGACAATATTGGTGGTTATAATGGTTCTAGGAAACAAGGTGGGTCAGTAGCTCAGCCTAAATGTAGACAGTCCCAGGTCTCCTCTGAGATGTGCAGTTTTAAAAATTCCTGGCCAGCTGATCCAGGAAGTACCACTGCGATTTGGGAGAGACTGCTGGGCTTGATGTGATCATGTCATGCACTCAAAGAAGTGTCTTATCAGGATGTGCTTTGATTGCATCCCTGCTTAAACTCTGCCATTCTTTTGTACGTCTTTTCACCAGATGAACGAGAGGCAGTCCAGAAGAAGACTTTCACGAAGTGGGTTAACTCTCACTTGGCACGTGTGTCCTGTAGAATTACGGACTTGTACGCCGACCTTCGCGATGGACGGATGCTTATCAAACTGCTGGAAGTTCTTTCGGGAGAGAGACTTGTAAGTGCCCATTTCCAATGCAAATCTTTATGGCATCTGTGCCGTCCCTGTTGCAACAAGAGTCTAACTTTCCTGCAGGTCTGTTAGTTCTAAAGTCAAAGCAAGAGCATTGAGTGCCTCTCATGATATACTGAGTGTGGCCATGGGGCAATTTCACATTAAAGTCTTGCCATGGTTTTTTTTGGGGGGGGGGTGTTATTTCAGTTGATGTGAGTGAAATGTGCAAATTACCCTTCGTCTCGTTTTCTTGCCGTGTTTTTAACAGGAGTGAAGAGCTAAGAGGTTTAGAAAGGGTTCGCTCTGGATAATTGGGACAGGAGAGGAAAGTGTGTTATCTGAATAAACTTATTGTGTGTGACTTACCTCATAACAGCCTCTGCCAACACAATGTCCTCTACAGGTGGTGGCACTACAACTCCCATCAGCCCCAGTAAATGCTCACTGGGACTGATGGGAGTTGTAGTCCAACAACATCTACAAGGTATCAGGTTGGGGGGACCTGTGGCCTTCCAGATCCCAGGCCAGGTATGATGGGAGTTGGAGTCCAACTGCTTTTGGAGAGTCCCACGTTCCGCATTCTTCATATTTTGGTCCCGATCTTAAGGTGAACTTGTGTCATCTAGGCCAGAGGTCTAGTAAAAGTGAAATAAAATCGCTTAGAAAAACATTTCAAGCTTTGTGAAAGTTTCAGTAAAGTACTCCAGTCATTCATTTTATCCGTTAGCAGCTAGATAACAGTGAAGTAATAAACAAGAATGATATCATTATTAATGCTGTGTGGCCCTGGGGGCATACTCTTCCAAATACTTCTTTTGGTAAAGGTAAAGTCCAGTCAAAGGCGACTATGGGGTGTGGCGCTCATCTCATTTTCAGACCGAGGGAGCTGGCGTTTCTCCACAGACAGCTTTCTGGGTCATGTGGCCAGCATGACTAAACTGCTTCCGGCACAATGGAACACCGTGATAGAAACCAGAGCGCACAGAAACGCCGTTTACCTTCTCGCCACAGCGCTACCTATTTATCTACTTGCACTGGCGTGCTTTTGAACTGCTAGGTTGGTAGAAGCTGGGACAAAGCAATGGGAGCCCACTCCGTTGCAGGGATTCGAACAGCCAACTTTCCAATCGGCAAGTCCAAGAGGCTCAGTGGTTTAGACCACAGCTCCACCCACGTCTTTTGGCACCAGCCTTTCAAGATATATTTTCTGTGGCCCAGAAATCCAGAGTTCCAGCTCAGGCAAGCAAAGCCATCAGCTCCAATTGCTTAACCACCACAGATGGGTACAGGGACAAGTGAAGGACAAATTCATTGACTGACAGGCTGTTGCTCCTAAAGATGAGGTGGTGGACTATCAAACTCCTTGGTCTGTTCCAGTGGTGCTCCTTCTGTGTTCTCATGTGCACACAAGTGGTGCCTTTGTTGTCACTATTTTGCAGGAGGAGTTCAAGAAATTTAGTGTTGTGCAACTGAAGTGGATAAAAAAGATTCACTGCCCTAGTGCAACAAGCCCACTTTAAAAAAAACAGCAGCAAAGTATGGGAAAACGTAGTGAAAAATGGGAATGAACTAATGATCAGTGAATAGACAGACCGTATTTTTCACTCTATAGGATGCACTTTTTCTCTCCTAAAAAGCAAGAGAAAATTTTGTGTGCGTCCTATGGAGCGAATGCAGGGGGGAGGCAGGCGGGAAAAGCCCCCAAGAGCCGCACACAAGCTCCGTGCGCTCTTGCAGGCTTTTCCCCAGGAGGGAGAAGGGACTGACTGGCCGCATCAGTCCCTTCTCCCACCTCGTAGAAAAGCTCAGAGGAGCCCCGCACCCTTTAAAGAGCGCACGGCTTCTGCGGGCTTCTGCGGAAGGTGGGGGAATTCCCCCACCTCCCGCAAAAGCAGGGAGAAGGTCTGGGAGAAGCGCACAGGATGCCTGCAGCCTGTCCGCTGCTCCCAAAGCTGGGGGGGGGGAATCATATTTTCCCCCTTGATTTCCCCCCCTGAAAACTAGGTGCGCCCTATGGTCAGATGCGCCCTATGGAGCGAAAAATACGGTATAACTCTTCACAAGGAAATCAGGACAAATGCTCCTTGTCGTATAGCCACCCCACAATCCCTCACAGGACAGCTGCATATTCCTGCATTGCAGGGGGTTGGGCTAGATCAGGGCTCAGCAAACTTTTTCAGCAGGGGGCCGGTCCACTGTCCCTCAGACCTTGTGTCGGGCCGGACTATATTTTGGAAAAAAATATAAACGAATTCCTATGCCCCACAAATAACCCAGAGATGCATTTTAAATAAAAGGACACATTCTACTCATGTAAAAACACACTGATTCCTGGACCGTCCGCAGGCCAGATTGAGAAGGCGATTGGGCCGGATCCAGACTCCAGGCCTTAGTTTGCCTACCCATGGACTAGATGATCCTCAGGGTCCCTTCCAATTTGTTTCTATGATTCTTTGAAATCAGAATGAATGATAAATAAAGGCTGCATTTGGGGCAAACCCACTCCATACATTTAAGCGCTGTTTCACTGCTTTAACAGTCATGGCTTTCTCCCAAAGAATCCTGAGAATTGTAGTTTGTTGTTTTGAAGAGACTCTGTGAGATAGTAAGAAATATCGCAAAAAAGAGAGAAAGAGGAAAAGGAGTTGGGAAAGGCAATATTATGTTTAGAAATGCGTCAATAAATAGAAATTTTACGAAAGATTGACAGAGAAACTGAGGGAAGTCAAAAATTGAAGAATGAGTGTAAAATAATTTGTTGATTGTATAAAATTTGTTTGGAAAATGAATAAAAATTATTTAAAAAGAAAAGAAAAGAGAGAATTGTAGTTTGTTAACGGTGCCAAAAGTTGTTTGGAGACCTCTGTTCCCCTCAGGGAGCTATGCTTCCCAGCCTTTGAGCTTCAACTGCCTGCAACATCCCCAATTCACTTACAGTATTGTTGCAATGCTATCATATTAGCTACATGTGTTTGGCTGTAGTTGTGTGAGGCTCCAAAGACTTGATTTTTATAATACACAGTAGGTGCTTCCTAGCCTGGTTGCCTTGACTTTAGAAGGAACACAACTGCAGCAATCTCTGTGCAAAGAGCTCTCATTCTGGCACGCCTTCCACTGCAAACAAACATCTAGATAAAGTGGTTTGCGAAGGCCTTGAGATAATTGCATGCATTCCGAAGTATGTTTGCAGGATTAGCTTTTAAATCTCGTTTGCTGAACCCTCTCCTGTTTATGTTTCTTTTTCCTCCATGCATGCTGATAGTTGTTTTGAGTTAAGCATTGGTGATCCCACTGCCACGCTCGATGGGTAGGATCATAGCTAAAGCCAAGGGAGCCTTCTAGGATTTTACAGCCCAGAATTTAGATAAGCCGCCACCCAAGGGCCATTTCCAACTGTTTGCTTTTTGGAAATGTTTCTGCAGAAGCAGCCACAAAATGGCTGCACGTCTGGTGCCTCAGAAAACCAGAATGGGTGGGTGGGAATATAAGCTACAGTAAAAAAAGAAAAGTTAGTTCACAACTCCGCTTAAGCATTCCTGCATCCACACACATGTTCCTGTTGGGCCATTATTTCCTTATTTGTTCCGAAAACAATACCAACACACACCCCCACACACCTGTAATTAATTAAGGAAAAAGACAAAGGTGTAGCCCTGTGATAAACGTTTAGCATTTTGTGCCACAGCAGCATATTTTGGAGTGGGGGTCAGAGGGGCATCAGCCCTGCTGCCCCCACAACAATAGAACAGGGGGAAGTGCCAGCCAGGTATGGGGAGGTCTGAGTTGGCAGTGGCAGCACCACAGGTGTTTGTGCCAAACTGCAGCTCCCCTGAGCTCTTGGGTGCCTTGCTATGCCCCATTCTGGTGAGTGCCAGGAGGGCATCTAATACCACACCTAATAATAATAATAATAATAATAATAATAATAATAATAATAATAGTTTATTTATACCCCGCCCATCTGGCTGGGTTTCTTTACTTCTTGCAGTGAGGGAACCGCCAGAAGGCCCTCGGCGCTGGACCTCAGTGTCCGGGCTGAACGATGGGGATGGAAACGCTCCTTTAGGTATACTGGGCCAAGACCGTTTAGGGCTTTAAAGGTCAGCACCAACACTTTGAATTGTGCTTGGAAACGTACTGGGAGCCAAAGTAGGTCTTTCAAGACTGGTGTTATGTGGTCTCGGTGGCCGCTCCCAGTCACCAGTCTAGCTGCCACATTCTGGATTATTTGCAGTTTCCGGGTCACCTTCAAAGGTAGCCCCACGTAGAGCGCATTGCAGTAGTCCAAGCGGGAGATAACCAGAGCATGCACCACTCTGGCAAGACAGTCTGCGGGCAGGGAGGGTCTCAGCCTGCGTACCAGGTGGAGCTGGTAGACAGCCGCCCTGGACACAGAATTGACCTGCACCTCCATGGACAGCTGTGGGAGAGAAGACTGCTCTCAAAATCAACCTTCTCTATCCACCAAAAACCTCTACAGAGGGTCGGGAGGTGGATGTTGAACAGTGGAGACTGTGCATAGGACTCCAGTCAGGAGGTGAGGCAGGTGGACTCACCTAAAATTGAATGGAGGGATCTCGCTCCAGTGGAGATAACTGAAAACAGATCAATGACATGCTATAGTTTGCTTGGGAAAAGACACATCTTTTTCAGGTTTTTAGTTTTTCCCTTTTTCCGTTTGTTTTATGCTGGGGTTTTTTTCCTTTGAGCTTTTGTAACAAAAGTGACTCGAGTGTTAAATAAATAATAATTCAACAATAATAATCCATTCATTTATTTCACAATATTAAGGGGGGGGAGGGGACGCAGCTTCAAATAGAAGAGGATGTTTGCTCAAAGTACAAAAGGGAAAATGAGAGAGACCGAGAGACTGAAGAATCCGTTTGTCCATATTGTTGCACACAGTAAAAAGACGTAAATGTGTGAAATGTTCTCCACGGTCCAGAAAATTGGAAGAAGATAATGATGATGGAGGAGAGAGAAGTCACTTCTAATTTCCTCCTCTTGCGCTTGCAGGAAATGGTTTGCAGGATCAGCTTAATGCAGTTTAATGCTCCTTAGCTGGTTTTTAAATGCAGCAGAGTATAGTAGGTATTATTTTACCTCTCAAGTTCTGGGTCTTGAAAGGGAAGTTTCTAATCGCAACTTTGCACTCCCCTTTTATTTGATACAGGGATTGGATTGCCGTTACGTGCCGCGAAAATTTCCCTGTGTAATTCAGCAAGCGCTTTAGGGACATAAATATTAAAACACTCGGTGAACATGACAATATAGAAGCACAAGCAATATCCCTCCACCTGATTACAAACATTAACCACTTCTGTTACCGCTCCATACAGCACAGCTCCCAGTGACCAGGAATGGCTCCTGACCCTATAAGAGGGGTTTGGATGTGGGATATGGAGGGAGAGGGTGCAGAGGGGAGATGGAGAAGAGAAAGATCTTTGGGGCAAGCTGCCTTACTCTTGTTGAACCATTGGGTGCAACCCCAACAAATATATTATGGGGTGGGATATGGTAGGCAAATACAAGGTTATTGGTACCTTAAATGTGGCTGATCTCCTGATCCAAGCGGATGGCTTAGTTGGGTAGAACGTGATGCTGATAACGCCAAGGCTGCAGGTTCGATCCTCATTTGTGTTAACGGATAGATCTGAGGGCTCCCTTGGACAAAAAAATAAGGACACCATTTTGTAGTCCTCCCTTCATGGAGTAAAATAAAAGTGCAACAGTGCAGATCCGATGTATGGTTGATTTTCTATTAATTTATAACAGAAGCGTAGTGTATGTCGTGTGTGTGTGTGTCGAGTTTGTACAAACTGAATGATTGGGGGGGGGGGTTTCCTGCGACATATGGGACAGCTGCATATTCCTGCATTGCAAAAGGTTGGACTAGATGATCCTCAGGATCCCTTCCAACTCTACAATTTTATGAATGGAGCTGCTGCCGTTATGGGGAATGCGGGTATGTGAAAGAAGAGTATACCAATGCACCCCATTTTATTTTTTCTACATTGATATCCTTTCCACTACTTAGCAGATCCATTAAAGTTTACCTTTATTATTTTTAAAAGATGTTTCCTTTCACAACTTCTTTGTTGTTGTCCAAATCCAAAAGTGTTTCCAGAAAGTGAAGGTGGATCACTTTTGCCCTCGGGGAAATAAATCAAGAGGCTAGTCCTTAAAGGTCAATCCGCCAGATAATTAAAAAGTGGATTATTTTCCTATTTGCGAAGTGGGGAAAGAATCCAGCTAGCGTGAAAAGGCAACAACATTTTAGGATTCTTTCCCTCCCGACAGTAACACAAACACACCAGCACGAGGCTCGTTTATATAAAACGGCACTTTTGGCCGTTCAGTGCTTTAACAATAATTCCTTTATTTTTTCTGAAAGCCCCAAAGGTCATCTCACATGCACGCATCTTCTCTGGCGAATTAAAGTTGCCTCGCTTTATGTGTGCCCAGCACATAACTGAGATTCTTAAACAAACATAAACACAGCGAGCGAAGGAAGCCAGTTTGCATTCCTCCCTGTCCAAACTCCCCGTCCCACTTCCTCAGACTGAAGGAAGAGGAAATGTGTTTATTATTATTTACATCAAGGAGTATCTTGCCGTAAGCCTGTGGAGTAGGTTGTTATTAACCCAGGAACAGGGGAAGCAGCTGAATCTTAACCTTCCAAGTCAAGGCCTAACATGCTACTTGTCAGCTGGGCCATAGCATATCTCAAAAGCAGTCGATTCTGTTCTGGGTGAATGTTGCTTCAAAGATCCAAGTTCCTCTTTATAAACACTTCATTCCCAGAAGCTAGTCTCTGGGGTTGGCACTGAGTGTAGACAGGGGGTGTCAAATGTTATGGAGCAGAGAGTTTCTCTTAATGTATTAACAGAAGCTTGCAAACAAAGGTTTGCAAAAAAAAAAAAGTCTGTGAAAGTTACTAAAGCCTAGTAGCCTGTGTTTTCATGCTGGTTGTGAAGGAAGTAAAACCCCCTTCGTCACAAACAGTGTAAGAACACATCGATGACAGAGGAGGGATGGAATACTCCAATGTATTCTAATGTATACTCGCCTGAGCAGAATTCTTGATCACCTATGGTGACCAGGCAAGCTTGTAGATACAATGCTGTGTTAACAGCTGTACACAACAGTGCATTTTAAAAACTTCAGGGACCCTCTTCTACATTGACGGCTTCATCACAGAAACCCTGCATGTCGCAGAAGATTTTGGCATGCAAATTCATGTATATAGAATTGTGGCTCGGGGTGTGGAGTGGGGAGAGAATGAGATATCGTCTTAAGACCTAGCCAGTACTCGCCTGTGACTACCTGTTGCTCTGCAGGGAAACCTGCCCGTTGTGACTGATCTAGTGAAGAAACTCTCAACAGTTTCCAACGAACCCTTGTATGTTCCATGGATGGGATTTTGGCAGGTACCTTGCAGCGTCTTAGCACTGCAAGTGATACTCAGTACCGTAATTTTTTGCTCTATAAGACTCACGTTTTCCTCCTAAAAAGTAAGGGGAAATGTGTGTGCGTCCTATGGAGCGAATGCAGGCTGCGCAGCTATCCCAGAAGCCAGAACAGTAAGAGGGATCGCTGTGCAGCGATTCCTCTTGCTGTTCTGGCTTCTGACATTCAGAATATTTTTTTTCTTGTTTTCCTCCTCCAAAAACTAGGTGCGTCTTATGGTCTGGTGCGTCTTATAGAGCGAAAAATACGGTACTTGCCAAAAATCATTCTACCTGCCTATTAAAGTATAGGAACCCTATCCTCTGTTGCATAGAGTGATTCTATGTCTGCTTCCCCCAATCTCATGTCCTGCAAATGTTTTGCACTGCAAAGACCATCAGCCCCAGCCACCTTGGCCAATCATCAGGGATTATGGGAGCTGTAGTCCGCAGTATCTGGAGGACATCGGGTTGAGGGAAGATGTTCCAAGTATGAATGATGTCCATTGTGAAATCGTTCTTGTCATGTACTGAAGTTCTCACCCTGGGCCAGCAGGGGGATACTGTAGATAGTTATGCAAATAAGGGATTGAAAGTGGCGTTCAGTGATTGGATAGTTTTAGGAAAACGTTACAGTTACATTGTACTGGAGCTCTATATAAGCAGGCTGACTGAACTCTTCAGTTCAGTTCTGTTCTGGCCTGTGAATAAACAAGAGCTGTTTGTAGAATCGCTGTGTCGTCTGATATGTTCACCCACAACTTAACAGTTCTTACTTGCTCCAGTTCTATAGGTTGAAGCACAAAGAGACAAAACAAGAAATTTCCCCTTCCTTTGCTTCTAAGTACCTTTTGGGTTCAGTTCTAACTACATTCATTTCCACTATTTGCCAGAAAGTTGGAGCGGAAGATTAGGGCTCGTAATTAACTTGATGGAAATATCTTGAAGTAGCAAAAGCTAAGTCCTCCGAAAAATATTGTTTCTCTGATCTTTAGGGTGGAAAATATATAAGGCTAGGGGTGCACAGTTAATCACTGAGCAACATTATGAAGTTACTCATTTATAGTCCTGTTTCTTTTTTAAAAAAGCAAACCACTGGCGTGCAACACTGCTGAAAAACAGTTATTACCAGTGGTAATGGAGACGACGGGAAGTTTGATGTACTTTAAGATTTATTTTCAAAATACATGAGTTATTGTTCTTGTTAGTTTTATATCTTTGTAACAAATGATGTAAATGTACAGGCTTTTTTGTGTTTTGTTGGTGCGCAAGCATAATAAAGAAAAAGAAAAAAGAAAAACAGTTATTACCAGTGGTAGCAAATGCAATTCCGGAGGAGCCAAATCAATATTCCCTCTTTCCACAAACCAGCTGATCAGCAACAGGATAAGGAGCTCTCTGACTTGCAGATCTTAATTACCACCAGTTCTATTCCGACAGTGATAATTAAACCTTGTTTTCTCAGTAGTTACTTTCCATACCAGCTGAAAAATAACTAGCCTGGGTCATGTGTTTGTTGGCAGACTATATCTTGCAACAGAGCTTCCCATGAGCAGCTAGCTGTGTAGTGGTCTGGGGCAGTGGGGGACCTACATTTTGGGGGCCCTGAAGCTTGAATAATAATAATAATATTATAATAATTTTTTATTTATACCCCGCCCATCTGGCTGGGTTTCCCCATCCACCCTGGGCGGCTTCCAACAGAATATTAAAATACAATAGTCTATTAAACATCAAAAGCTTCCCTAAACAGGGCTGCCTTCAGATGCCTTCTAAAAGTCCGGTAGTTGTTTTTCTCTTTGACATCTGGTGGGAGGCATTTCACAGGGCAGGTGCCACTACCGAGAAGACCCTCTGCCTGGTTCCCTGTAACTTGGCTTCTCGCATTGAGGGAACTGCCAGAAGGCCCTTGGCACTGGACTTCAGTGTCCGGGCTGAACAATGTGGGTGGAGACGCTACTTCAGGTATACAGGACCGAGGCTGTTTAAGGCTTTAAAGGTCAGCCCTAACACTTTGAATTGTGCTCGGAAACGTACTGGGAACCAGTATAGGTCTTTCAGGACCAGTGTTATATGGTCTCGGCGGCCGCTCCCAGTCACCAGTCTAGCTTCTGCATTCTAGATTAGTTGTAGTTTCCGGGTCACCTTGAAAGGTAGCCCCTCAGAGAGTGTATTGCAATAGTCAAAACGAGAAATAACTAGAGCATGCACCACTCTGGCAAGACAGTCTGCGGGCAGGTAGGGTCTCAGCCTGCGTACCAGATGGAGCTGATAAACAGCTGCCCTGGACACAGAATTGACCTGCGCCTCCATGGACAGCTGTGTGTCCAGAATGACTCCCAGGCTACGCGTACCTGGTCCTTCAGGGGCACAGTTACCCCATTCAGGACCAGGGAGTCCTCCACACCTGCCTGCCTCCTGTCCCCCAAAAACAGTACTTCTGTCTTGTCAGGATTCAACCTCAATCTGTTAGCCGCCATCCATCCTTCAGCCGCCTCCAGACACTCACACAGGACCTTCACCGCCTTCAGTGGTTCTGAACTATTAGGGGGGCTCCTTCTCAACCAGCAACGAGGTCTGGGTATCCCCTCTTACCTTCTTCAGTGGGATTTTTCCATGATAGATTGTCATACCTGCACAACATCTGTGCTGCTGAACCCCAATATTTGGGGTTGTTGAAATATATATATATAACAAAAAAAATCAATTTGAGTTTTGTGATCCATTTTTTGTAGACTAAAGTTGCTTCGGTGGCCCCTCCAGGACTACTGTATTGGCCCTGAAGCTTAAGCTTCTTTAGTTTCCTAGTAGATCGCAGAAATTAATTAATTTGCATTTCCGTCATTCATCTGCAGAACTCAGGGCGGTTCACAACATCAAAATACAAGATAAAGACACAAAATTTATAATAAAAAGCAAGAACAAACACCGGGGGGTGGGGAACCCCCCACAAACCAATAAACCTCCCCCCCTCCAGAGAAGAACAGATGAGATTCTTGCCGTTATGCACCCAGAATGAAGAATTTCAGTGAGTTGCAGCAAGATGAAGTGAAACTTTTTACATCAGAGTCACAGGGGTCAGAAAGGGGTGACCGTAGCAAAATATTAATGTTTATGCCACATGTTTCCCTGAGATACATAATACAGCTGTATAAACTTCTGGTTTTTGCCGCAGCTGTTTCAGTGAGTCGCTTAAATCGACGGAACGGAAAGCAAAAGAGATGTTGCATTAATGTCATGACTGAGAGGGCAGCGTCCCAAGGCCACATTGGCTGGGGGTTTGCTTGGCTTTCTGAACGCAGGAAGAGCCTGGGAGTTGGAGGTGGGACCTGGTGGAGGAAGGCAGGAGACCCTAGTAGCAAATCTTTACCTGTCAGGATGTGGGGAGGGCAGAGCCTGGTGCTTAATGGACGTAACACGTATCAGATGTCCTCAAGCCTTCTGCCTTGGCACTGGCCCCTCGCCCTTAGTTGACACTGACAAACTGGAACGTGTCCAGAGGAGGGCAACCAAAATGGTCAAAGGCCTGGAAACGATGCCTTATGAGGAACGGCTAAGGGAGCTGGGCATGTTTAGCCTGGAGAAGAGGAGGTTAAGGGGTGATATGATAGCCGTGTTCAAATATATAAAAGGATGTCACATAGAGGAGGGAGAAAGGTTGTTTTCTGCTGCTCCAGAGAAGCGGACACGGAGCAATGGATCCAAACTACAAGAAAGAAGATTCCACCTAAACATTAGGAAGAACTTCCTGACAGTAAGAGCTGTTTGACAGTGGAATTTGCTGCCAAGGAGTGTGGTGGAGTCTCCTTCTTTGGAGGTCTTTAAGCAGAGGCTTGACAACCATATGTCAGGAGTGCTCTGATGGTGTTTCCTGCTTGGCAGGGGGTTGGACCCGATGGCCCTTGTGGTCTCTTCCAACTCTATGATTCTATGATTCTATGACATCTTCCCCAGAGAAGAAAACCCTGCAGCTTTGAGCCAGACTCTGAGATAGGAGAACCCTACTGAGTGCAGGAGCGCCTTTAAAATGCCGCAAACCCCGTTCTCATAGTGCCGTAGGTGGGGAGGGAATGCACCTCTTCAGTTTTGGGTCTACTTTCTTGCATCTCTTGGCTCAGTTTCATATGCAGATGGGAGCCCCGTGGGAAAGAGGTCAAGGTGGGGGAAGAACTGGAGGAAGGAGCCCAAAAATTGATGCAGCAATAGAGCAGCCATCTTGCCAAGTGATCAGTTTGGGCATCTTGCAAGAGCGGCCTGTCTTGCCTCCTCCCACCAGGTGGGTAGGAAGAGAAAGGGAAAGAAGGAGTGTTGGGGCGGGGGCAGTTGTCTCCACCCACTTTTGGTCTTAGCTCCACCTACTTATGGCTCTGGCTCCGCCCACTGCTGGCTCCTGCTCCGCCCACCGTTGCCATGCATTCCCTGACACATTGCCACCAATGGAATGTAGCTCTTCATAGAAGCCCCTGCCATAAGTGGGATTGTCATTGTTAAGTTGTGGGTGAACATATCAGACGACACAGCGATTCCTCAAACAGCTCTTGTTTATTCATAGGCCAGAACGGAACTGAACTAAAGGGTTCAGCCAGCCTGCTTATACAGTGGTACATCGGGTTAAGTACTTAATTCGTTCTGGAGGTCCGTACTTAGCCTGAAACTGTTCTTAACCTGAAGCACCACTTTAGCTAATAGGGCCTCCCGCTGCTGCCGCACCGCCGGAGCACGATTTCTGTTGTCATCCTGAAGCAAACTTCTTAACCTGAAGCACTATTTCTGGGTTAGCGGAGTCTGTAACCTGAAGCATATGTAACCTGAAGCGTATGTAACCTGAGGTACCACTGTATAGAGCTCCACTAGAACGCAATAGTAACCATTTTCTGTAACTATCCAATCACTGAACGTCACTTTCAATCCCTTATTTGCATATGTGGACCTGAGTGAAAACTATCTACAGCATCCCGCTGCTGGCCCAGGGTGAGAACTTCAGTACATAACAGTTGTGGCGTTTTGGGACTGCCAGCGGACTCCAGAGTCTCCCCCCCACCCCGGAAAACAACGTGTTTTAATGTTATGCCTCCCCTGGGGTTCATTGCGGGAACCCAGGCAGAATATATCTTGGTGGCTCATAAGCCAGATATGTCTTCTGGCAGGCTTGAATGCTTGGACTGATGGGCAAGTCAGGAAAAGGAAGTGGGAACAGAAAAGCTGTTTCTTGGGCCAGAGCTCCAAGGGACACACTCCCTTCTGGGCAAGCTGCTAAGGGCTACATGCTAATGGTGCGTGGAGCCGGAGGCAAAAATAGGCCCAGCAGCAGCTGCAAATGTTACCTTTGTCCCCATGGCTTGTTTGCACACACAATCGCTCACCCCTCTCTGCCTTCCGTCCAGATTAGGGACACTTTTTCAGCTAGCAAAAGCTTCCTGGTGCAAAGCAGGGCTAGCGATTAGTGTGGCTTCTGGAGAAGGCTCCAAGGGCCAGATAGAGAGGCCTGGGGGCCACATTCAGCCCCTGGTCCTCAGGTTCCTCAGCTTTGGCCTCTATGATCTGTATCATGAGGAGGGGGCTCCCATTTTGCTAATATCGTATCATTACGGAGAATCCTGACTCATTATACTAGATGAATTCTGGGAAGCATTGTAGCTCTGCTGTTCCTCAGAAAGCAACCCCACGACTCCCAATTAACTTCAATGTAGTAAATTGCAATTGTTCCGGAGGCAGTTAGCTCACTGACTCACCCCCTCCCCATTTTTCTTTTTTCCCCTCTTTAGGAGCTGCACACAGAGCCCTTTAATGCTGCAACTTGACAGATGCTTTTTAAATGTGGTTTCTGCCCAATTTCAGCTTGTCTCCAACGTTCCGCTCTCACCACCCCGCCGGATTATGTGCCTCCTTTTCTTGTTCCTTCGTGGGAGCGAGCTGGAACGAATTTCTCCTTCCTAACATCCATCTTGCTCATATATATATATATATATATATATATATATATATATATATATATGTGAGATCCCAAAAGAAGTTGTAAAGTTCGCTTCTCACAGAGCCTACTCAATCAGCCGTGGCTGTGATTCTGAGCAGGCCTTTTTAAAAAGAGGTTTGCATGTTGGCAGCCAGCACTTCCTGGAGTCTTCCCAGTTCTCATTACTGTGATCAGCCAGAGCTTTATTTGCTTGTTTAGCACTTTCCCACCACTGCAAGGAATGCGAGTACAGGGACACAAGAATGGGGGTGTTCCAGTTAAATTTAACTAGCATCATGTACACGCTGTATTTTAAAACCCAACTTCAGGCAAGCCAGGGAACAAAGTCTTTGTCTAGGTATGTGTGCACCTGTGGAGAGTGGGTGCCACAAATTTTGCAGAACCGGAAATCTTTAAGAGGGACCACCAAAAGCCAGTGTGGTGTAGTGGTTGAGAGCGGTAGACTTGTAATCTGGTGAACTGGGTTCGCTTCCCCGCTCCTCCACATGCAGCTACTGGGTGACCTTGGGCCAGTCACACTTCTCTGAAGTCTCTCAGCCCCACTCACCTCACAGAGTGTTTGTTGTGGGGAAGGAAGGGAAAGGAGAATGTTAGCCGCTTTGAGACTCCTTCGGGTAGTGATAAAGCGGGATATCAAATCCAAACTCTTCTTCTAGCTCTCTGCATACTGGAAGGTAATTTGTTGACAAGGGCCTGCCTTCAAGATTGCATCGTCAAATACTGTATCCAGCTTGATACCTGGTAAAAACTCGCACATGTTTTTGGTTTGCTTGACCAATTATTCTGGCTGCAAAGTGTGATTTTTTATTTTTTTTTTGCAAGAATGTTTGCATTGCGAGAACTTGAGCTGGGTGATATATCACCCGAAACCTGTTTGAATTACGATATCGGTTTCATAATTTTGTACCTGGCAAGATATTGCGAATCATGACATGTGTGTGCGTGTTACGCAAATATCACAGTGTGGGAAAAATGCTTCTCTTGATTTCTGCAGCCCCCTTAACTCTACCGACTTAGGTCTCCCTTGCCTCCCACAGGAGGAAACAAATTGCAAGAGTGGGCGCTGGCAAAAATCAAGATGCAGGGGAAACAGTGAATCCAGCCAGTGCCTCTGCGTAGATCCATCCTTATTTCAGGCATTGTGATATATCGGTATATCGCGATGCTTAGCTGGTGATATATTGCGAAGTTGGAAACCAGATATCGCCCAGCCCTTGTGAGAACTAAAGAGAGCAATCCGAAGTTCAAGGCGGGTGGTAAAGCCCTCTTTCCTCTGCCTTCTGATTTTCAGCCTCTGGCTTGTGTGAGGGCAGTGGATAGCACATTGCATTAGGCCAGCAGGATCTGAGTTCAGATCTCTTCTACCAACTTCACGGGTCCTGGTGTCCTCCCTTTAGTTGTTGTCATCGTCGGCATCCATCTGCCTCAAAAAACAATGGAGTACACCTGCAGGGGTGAAGTTAAATGGCTGTGTTAGCAGCATGGAAGTGACCTCCCTGGGGTGCAAGCTTGGGCAGTGTATATGGAGGTCCTGGACTGCCCAGTTGACAAGACCCCCCTCTCAGCCTCGCTGATGGGGTCCAAAAGAAAGGAAAGCAATACATTTGGCACCAACTTGGCTGCAGGAGTTTCCAGGAGAAAGCGTTCAAGGCGCCATCCAACCGCCTTAGGGACTCCAGTCCGGATTTGTGTCGGGTTTACTCCTTAGCCTTTTGACCAGAAAAATAAAATAAAAACCCGTCGGCCAAGCTGTTTCACACCAGTTCTCTCTGCGCCAAACAAAATCTCCCTGCTACAAAGACAAGTATTTATTCTCCAGCTCAATGATACAGCCTAAGGAGTCTCTGGATGAGCATTCCTTTGGCAACTTCCTGAGGTATTTTGGATAACTTATCCAAAATTATCCCTCCATTCATGCGGGGACTACGAGTGGAGACAGTTCCTAGTGGTGGACGAAGAGCTCGAAAGAACGAAGGTTTTATTTATTATTATGCTGGGAGATAATCACCCTTGTTGGCTTTGGCTGCCTTTGCCTCGTAGTCACTCATATTACAGGACACTCATCGGAAGCAGGATACAGCGGGCTGCATCATTCATACTCTGAGTAGACCCATTCAAATTGATTGGCATCATTGCCACCAGACATCTGTTCCATAGCTGTCAACTTACAGATTTGAAAATAAGGGACCAGCAGCCTTAAAAATAAGGGATCAGCAGCCAAAATAAGGGATTTTCCGAGCACAGGTATGTTCAGCTTCTGAGCCCCTCCAAGCCAAAGGCAGAAAGCCCAGCCAGCAGCCAAACGAAGCCTCAAGCGGTGGTTCCCACAGTGCAGCAACCCGGCAAAGGGGATGCAGCAAGGAAAACCACCGTCACTTCTCCGTTGGGAAGCGCTGAGCAAAGGCGAGTCCCCAGGCAACGCGGCCGATTTGATCAGCAGAAGGCATGCAAGCTCCACCCCCCAGTCGTTCTTAGACTCCTTATTGGGTGAGCAACGCACTCAAGCAACACAGCTGAAGCGTCCCTCCTCCCTGGCCGGCAGGGAGGGAGAAGAGCTGCTTCCTTTGAAACCCGGGAAATTTAAGGGACAGCAGCGGGACACAGCGCTGGGATAAGGGAGTTTCCCGCCAAATAAGGGACGGTTGACAGTTATGATCTGTTCCTTGCAGGGTCAGAAATTAACCATCAAGGGCTTCCCATGCACTTCCGCGGAGGGGGGCTGTCTGACAGCAGGGATCCTTGTCCGCATGCAGAACTGTCCATTGAAATGGATGGGAAAGCCTTGTGCGTGCAGGAGCTTCTTGCCAGCCACAGAACTGAAAATGAGTTGTCTGCTTGGATTCATGCACCCTCGATTGACCACCTTTGCACTGACCTTTTGTTTCCCTTCTTTCTTTTTCTTCCGAATGTCCTTCTTGCAGCCCAAGCCAACAAAGGGAAGGATGCGCATTCACTGCTTGGAGAACGTTGACAAAGCCCTCCAGTTCCTGAAAGAGCAGCGGGTGCATCTCGAAAACATGGGGTCCCACGATATCGTGGATGGGAACCACAGACTAACCCTCGGCCTTATTTGGACTATCATATTGAGGTTCCAGGTAAATCTGAGATCACCTTCGGCCCTTGCCTTTCCCTGTAAGTCACGCTCATCTTTCCCGGCTTCCCAGATCATCAGCCTTAGCGGAATCACTTTAGGGCTGCCCTGAATGCATGGTGCATTTTGTTTATAGTTAGTTATACAGGCTGGGGCTGGTTCTTACTTCGAATAGGAAGGGGAGGAAGATTTCTTCATTCCTAAGCTGCAGAACGAAATTAAAATCACCCCACACACCTTTGCATGCCTGGGAGCCATGGCGAGAAAGTTCTCACTGGCAACGATAGAAACTTTCCCTCTAAAATACTCCTAGCCGCACTGAGAGCTAGGAAAATTCCCATTCCGATAGCGGAGGGTGAAGCCTTCCTATGCACTCATTGCTGCTTCTGCTTCTATTAATAGTTATTTTTCTTTGGTTCCTTATGCATTTTTAAAGGACTGTTTTATTTTAGGAATTTTACTCAATTTTGCCTGGTTGAAAACCAACGCTTCCCAAATCTTTTGGGACTGCTGCCCCCTTGCTTCCATAAACCCATCCCCAGTGCTCCCTACCCTATAAAAAGCACAATTCAGAATAGCACTTTGCGCGACCCACAAAGGTAGGTATTAAAATTCCAAACGGCGCATTTATTCAAAATCCAGTCGAAGCTATTTAGTTTAATCACTTCAACAAAATTGAGGAGCTTGTTGCAGTGATACGAGCTTGTCAAAGCCAGGTAACCATTTACATCTCCCAATGACCAAGGCTTGCCTCTTAGTGCCCCCTCCCTGTAATCCCCACCCCCACCCTCGGGTCTGGTACCATCTGACTTGGGGAACCACTGTTGTAAACTGTCCTGTGGCTTGTGCAAAGGGAGATACATAAATAATCTGAAATAATAATGTATTTCCAGTAAGACCAACACCCCACACAAACACCTGTAATTAATTAAGGAAAAAGACAAAGGTGTCGCCCCGTGATAAACCTTCAGCATTTTGTGCCACAGCAACATATTTTGTGGTAGCGGCTCTCTCTGGGTGGGATGAAACCGCCATGCTAGTGTTCTGGCAGGTGGGCTGCTCCTGCTGGTCTGTTTTTGGGGCACCCACCTCCACCTCCCATCTCCCTCCTGGAAAGGAACAGCGACCCACCTGCCAGGAAACCAATATTAGCAGTCCCATCCCACCAAAGCAAGCCACTTTGGGGAATCCAGTTTATTTCTGCCTCTTCCCCTTCAGAGAGAATTTCTCTCAACCTCTCCCCACGGGGCATTGCTTCTCAGCACTTTGTTACGTAATTATGCAGATCAGGGCTGCGATTTCCTACGGAGCCAAGGCTACAGTTCACAAAGATTTACGAGGGAGCTGAACCTGCTGGAGTTTGTAGGCAGAAACCAAAGTTCCGCACTTTGAAATCTGTGGGGCTTGTGTACTTTATCTGGGCTGGGTCATTCTCATGCTTTGTGAAGCATGCTCCTTTAAAAGTGGAAGTAGCCAGCTCTGTTCATGATATTATTTTGAACATATATAGGGGAGGAAACCTTCAGATTGTTTTGGAATCCGGTGCACGCTTTCTGTCTTCTTCTTTGGCAATCACTAGTAGTCGAGTAAGATTGTCTTCCATAAACACGGTTTTAACAATGAGTCTGTAAGTGACCGTGGAGGCCAATTCTGGATCCAGACATCCTTCCACAGTGGGGACATAGGTTTCTGGGCGGGAGCTGATCATGGTGTGGATTTGCCAAGCATGCCTTCCTCTTAGCACGTTTCTCCAACCTCTGTGTGTGTGTGTTTGCGCGCGTGCATGTTCACATGCTGGTTCTTATACTCACCTACTCTGCAGTTGGTTCGGCAACAGTGCTCTCTCAGAAAGTTTGAAGGCTGCCTAAAATAAATGGGCTGGGGGGAAATTGACTGGCTGATCCATGTGTTGCATTGCAGATCCAAGACATCAGTGTTGAAACAGAAGACAACAAAGAGAAGAAGTCTGCAAAAGATGCACTGCTACTATGGTGCCAGATGAAGACAGCCGGGTGAGTTTTGACCCAGTAGTCCTCTAGACAGTGCTGGGGGAGCCTCTCTCAAGTCTCTTGCTCCCTGAGTGTTTAAGACTACAAATCCCATCAGCTGGCAGGGGTTGATGGGAGTTGTAGTCCGAAGCATCCAGAGGGCACCAGGCTGGGGGAGGCTGCAGTGCATTTAAAACACACAGGCCTCGACCTCTCCTTAAGTGCAGTGTCCCGAGTTAATGAACAGCTTCCCTTAAGGCAAATCGGTGTGCAGAGCAGGGAGCAAGACTTTCTTCTCCAGGGCAGCGCCATTACTTGTGCTGTCCTGCAGACAATATGGGCCAACAGAGGTCGTTTTTGTGAATACAGTGGCTCAGAACAACACTTAACAGCGTCGGCACTAAGATACGGAACTTAGGGGCTGAATGCTTTACAGAAGTTGTGCGTTTAAAATGGCTGCCTTCCCAGAAGCCTCTGGGGCTGTCGCTCTGTGGCAGACCACATGCTTTGCATGCAAAACGCCCCAGGCAAGTTCAATCCCTGCCATCTTCAGGTGGGGATTGGTGGACCCTGTCTGAATATTCGACATGCGTTATCGACTGTCTGAATATTCGACATGCGTTATCGACTGATTCATAGACTAGGCCCAGTTTAAGGCAACTTCCCACAATCCTCTGTGGTGGAGAATGTCACCTGATGGATCCACTTCCATTTTCAAACCTTGACACTGAAGCCCAGACCTGGTAGAGAGACCAGGACGTGTGCACCCAAATTTGCCCTTAATAAGGTCATCGGCCCCAGCCTCCTCTGTCACACGTCCCCCTCAGAAATTTGTCCAGGTGTAAATGTGGCCTTTGGGCCGCAAAGGGGTCTCCGTCCCCGTTCGAGAACCACCTCCCCATCTCCTTGCTTCCTAGTTTTGGCACAGATCGGTCAACCAGCTGGGCTGCCCAAATCTTGCCACAGGTTTTGAGGCCTGGCTCCCACCCCCTGCTTGTATCCTAGCCTGCTATTTGGTCACCGAAATGGCTCCATTTCCTTGACAGAAGCCTTCCCCGCCTTTCCCCTGCCACCTGCGGCAACCCCGTGCTTCTTAATTTTTATTTATTTGTTTGCAAAGATGTCTACCCCTCCAGCACGAAGGAGATGAAACGCCGCGGGGGTGAACCTCATAAAACTCAACAGCAAAAATTACATTTGTTAAACTAGTGCAAAGTGCATCACAGATTCAGTAGGTCATATTTATAAGACATCATAATAGCCACATGGGTTGCCTGGGTAGACAGGTGAGTGTTAAGCAGGCCCCCAATGATAGTTCTGGAAGTACCTGCAGGGATTTATTTATTTATTTGGTAAAGAAAACTATGATTATTATAATTTAATATCTGCCCTTCACCCTAAGGTTTCGGCTATTAAAACACAGTGTTAACATTAAAACACAACACTGTACAAGATTAAAAACTGCTGGAAACAATTTTAAATTACAGAAATAAAGTGGGCCCTAGCAATATGCATCTCAAGTGTCAAAGGTCAGGGCGTCTCTTCAGCATTTGCTGAATGAGGGTGCTGGATTCATCCCCATGGGAAGACAGTTCCACAACTTTGGGGCCACCACAGAGAATGCCCCTCCCAGGCCTCCACTCGCTGAATTTCTGAACATGGCTCTGAACATAGCACCCGGGAGGCAGTTTTTCAGGGATTAAAATGAGGGGCCACTACTCCTATCTTGATTTTTAAAAAAACCCTGTGGGTGCCAGCACAAGATGGCTGCTGTGGCCAGCAAAAAAAGGGAAACATTAGATAGCTACCTGCCTGATTTTCATGGGAAGCAGATTCCAAAAGGTCACACTAAATGTCCTGGTCTTTTTATTTTATTTTTAAAAATGCATTTATTTTATTTGATCTCTTACGCATTCTTCACCACAAGGTCCCAGGGCGAGTCGTTACAATAAAGCATACAATTATAAAACAAACAAAACCGCCACAACAATAAAAACCAGTGTAAACGCAATTCTGCATATAAAAACAACGCAAACATTTAAAAACCATTCCGTCTGCATAAACTGTGACCGCAGACTAGGGTAGGAACATAGAGCTGTGAAGGATGAGGCCAATGTCCCACCTAGACCAGCATCTTGTTCTTACAGTGGCCAACCAGTGAGGAACCCCCAAGTAGGATTTGAACTCAAGCCCTCTCCCCTCCTGTGCTTTCCAGCAACTGGTATTCGGAAACGTTGATGCTTCCGACCACAGAGGCAGAGCGATGGCCATCATCCATCATGATCAGTAGCCATTGATCGGCTTTACAGATGTGAGATGAACCTCAGGAGCGTACAGTGCTGTTAAAGTTTCTCTCCCAAGGATCAAATGACTGGGCAGTGGAATAATAGGCAAGGTTTTCCCCTCTGGCTATCCAACTGAGGCCTCAGAGGATCTCCCATCTTAGTAATAGTTCTGTTCCCCTAGGTGTCAGTAAGTCCATTATCTATTCCATATCTGAAACCTCCGCATCTTTTTTTAAAAAGAGGAATTGCCAGTGAGTTCTCCAAGAGGGCGTTTCCCGTTTGGCCTTCTGCAGTTCCACTTAAAAATGGTAACCCAAAGGCTGCTTGTGCACAACCTTTTTTCCGGCTAACTCAGCGCCTCTCATTATTCATATCTCTGAGCCTGAATCCTATACTGATGGAGTTTTCTTTGTTTTGTTTCTCTCCCCCCACCCTTCCATCTTTGGTCCTTTTGTTGTGCCAGCTATCCCAACGTCAACATTCACAACTTCAGCACCAGCTGGAGGGACGGCATGGCTTTCAACGCGCTAATCCATAAACACAGGTGGGCACTTGTCGGAGACGGTGATGAAGTTTTTCAGCTCTGGACCAGCGGATGCAGAATCGCAACTCATGGCGTAGCCGCAGTGCTGGGTCCCCTCTTCCAGAACAGCTGCCTCACTCCACCTCTTTTTCTCTCTGCAAAAGACTTCGCTTCTACTCCCTTTGTTGCCGCAATGGACCAATCCTATGCATGTAGACATGGAGGCAAATCCTACTGCGTTCGGTGGGGCTTACTCCCAGCGAAGCATTCATTGGATTGATTTCTAAGTACCGTATTTTTCGCTCTATAGGACGCACTTTTTCCCCTCCAAAAATTAAGGGGAAATGTGTGTGCGTCTTATGGAGCGAATGCAGGCTCCTTGGCTTCAGCGATAGCTATGCGAAGCCTCCGAAGCGCAAAGGGAGCGCTCCCTCCGTGCTCCAAAGGCTTCAGGGATAGACTTTCCTGGCTTCAGCAGAGAGGGAGAGCTGCTCAGCGCCCCTTCAGCCAAGCGGGAGGAGAAATGGAAGGGACTCCGTTTCTCCTGCCGCTTCGCTGAAGGGGCGCTGAGCAGAGAGGGGGAGAATTTTTTTTTCTTGCTCTCCCCCTCTAAAACAAGGAGCATCCTATGGTCGGGTGCATCCTATAGAGCGTAAAATACAGTATATCCTGCACTGGCTCAGGGTATATCCTTTTTTTACCCTTCCTTCTCTTTCTCTGCTGTCCTGCCTGAAGCTCCTTGTAAGCTCCTTGAGACAGAGACCTGAATTTTGCTCACCTTGCTCTGGAACTGACCTTGTAACACTTTGCATTCGTATTTACGGAAGTAATGTGAGCCCTGCTTTGAGAGAATGGTACTCACAACTGGGGCTTTGTTGATTGTTGCATGCGGTAGCAGTTTCCTCTGCCGAAAACACAAGCCGCTCTTCTGATGGAAGAGTGGATTGCCTCTTCAGCAGTGGGGAAGCAATTGCCTGGTTCCTTACTATCCCTCATACACACACTCTTGAAATCCTGTCCTCTTATCTAGAAACTAGAAACCTGTAGCCAATCATTGGCTTGGGGGGAGGGGCCTTTTCTTGTACAGTCATACCTCAGGTTACAGGTGCTTCAGGTTGCATTTTTGGGGGGGTTACAGACCGCCGAAACCCAGAAGTACCGGAACAGGTTACTTTCGGGTTTCGGTAGTCACACATGCACAGAAGCGCTAAATTGCGCTTTGCACACGCACAGAAGCGCCGAATCACAACCCGCGCGTGCGCAGACGCACAACTGTGGGTTGCAAATGTGCATCCCGCACGGATCACGTTCGCAACTTGAGCTTCCACTGTATAGACAACCTTTTCCCTTCCAGCTAAGGGGAATCTCTGCCCCCTCGTTGCTATTTGCCCACACTTACTCAAGGTACGGGATGCGGGTGGTGCTGTGGGTTAAACCACAGAGCCTAGGGCTTGCCGATCAGAAGGTTGGCGGTTTGAATCCCCACGACGGGGTGAGCTCCCATTGCTCAGTTCCTGCTCCTGCCCACCTAGCAGTTCGAAAGCACGTCAAAGTGCAAGTAGATAAATAGGTACCACTCCGGCGGGAAGGTAAACAGTGTTTCCGTGCGCTGCTCTGGTTCGCCAGAAGCGGCTTAGTCATGCTGGCCACATGACCCGGAAGCTGTACGCCGGCTCCCTCGGCCAATAAGGCGAGATGAGCGCCGCAACCCCAGAGTTGGCCACGACTGGACCTAATGGTCAAGGGTCCCTTTACCTTTACCTTACTCCTGGTGCATGCTCTCCCCCCCCCATGCCTCTTCGCCTGCTGCACATGTCTCCGTCTCTCGCCTGCCATTCTTTTCCATGTCAGCATCTTCCCCTCCCCTCCCGGTTCCCAACATCAGGTTCTCCTTAACCCACATGCTGTTTGGGGCAACACTTCACTGCCCCAAGGACCATGCAGCACAGATGAGTTTGTCTATGAAAAGTTGGCAACTGTGCACAGTAGCGGATGGCAGAATTGCAGCAACACCGCTTACGGGAGGTCACATAAGCACTGCCTCCCACTACTGACCGCACATCATGTGCAGCTGTGCCTAACATTTCTAGGAGACTTGACTCCTGGTCTTTCTGCTTCTGTCGTTCATATTTCTGACTCAGTTCACTTTATGGGAAATGGCACAAAGTGATTTATGTTCTCCTGTTTCTTGCTTAGGCCCGACCTAATTGATTTTGATAAGCTGAAGAAATCAAATGCACACTACAATCTGCAGAACGCTTTTAACCTGGCAGAGCAGCACCTTGGCCTTACTAAACTCCTGGACCCGGAAGGTAAGAACAGCCTGCCACTGATGCAGCAGTGTGTTCCATATTGTCCCCTGCCCTCAGTGCCTCTGCCCCCTTCCTCCCGGAGCCTCTTCTCGCTACTTGTTGCCTCCTGAAGGAAGAAGTTGGGAAAGAGTTGCTGGAGAATCAAGCAAGATGCAACTTCCCCTGCGGCAATTGTGGCGATAGGTCAGGCACAGATTGCAAACCCATTCTGCAGATGAGTCAACCAAGTCACCTAGTAAAAAATAACAACAACAACAACAACAACAACAACAACAACAACAACAATTTATTTATTTATTTATTTATTTATTTATTTATACCCCGCCCATCTGGCTGGGTTTCCCCAGCCACTCTGGGCGGCTTCCAACAGAATATTAAAATACAATAATCTATTAAACATCAAAAGCTTCCCTAAACAGAGCTGCCTTCAGATGTCTTCTAGTTCCCAAACAGTGAGGCCAGCATTTCTCAGCAAATATGTACAGGATTCTGTGACCTGGTTCTTATTCCGTTGCCATAGACCTACACAAAATATGCACGTCTTGTGTAACAGGGACCGGGAAGCTCTGGCCCGGATCCAGACATCGCCCTCCAGGGATCTCTCCCTGGTCCTCAGGACTCTCCCCCAGCCACACACCTTCCCCAAGGACACCCCTCCCTGGCCCTGATTCACATCCTCCTCAGGTGTTTTTGCCTGGCTGGGTTATGTCCTTGAATTCTGAAAATTCCTCCTGCATTCTTGGATGGAGGATAGAGAGGGGCACCTGCATGTCCACAGAAAGGAGCCTTCTGCACAAAGGTGCCATTTATAAAATCCATTTCTCCTGCTCGCTTACGCCCTCTGCTCCTGCCGACCACTGGCATGTGGCTCTCAGAAGGTTGCTCAGAAAGAAATGCGGCCCTTGGGCTTAAAAAATCTCCTTCATAGGCAAATCACACCATCCATCGTGAGTAACTTCCAGGCTGGGTGAATGATTCTGTATATATTTTCACTCGGGGAATAAATCTGGACTTTCAAGCTCTCAACTCCAGAGCTTTGACACAGGCCAGAAGTAGGATGTTATGCTAAACACAGTGAAGAAGAAGAAAAAAAGTAGCAGCAGACAGGTTTAACTCCTCTCCACCGCCAGTAATGCCTGCAAGAACTTTGTGCTGTGAAATGTGGCAAGAAAACCACATCCACCCTGCACACTTAAAGTGGTATCGTCCCACTTTAAGCAGCCACGGCTTTCCCCCAAAGCATTCTGGGAGCTGTAGTTTGTTAAGGAAGCCGAGTGTCATTAGGAGATTCCTGTTTCCCTCCTAGAGCTACAATTTGCAGAGTGGCTTAACCATCATTCCCTCTCCACAGGAAACTCTTGAGAATTGTAGCTCTGTGAGGGGCACAGAGGTCTCCTCACAACTCTCGGTACCTTTAACAACCTCCCAGAATGCTTTGGGGGAAGCCGTGACTGCTTAAAGTGGTACGGTAGCACCTTAAATGCGTGGTGTGGATGTGGCCAAAATGGGGGACTCGTTTGAGACTTAGTGTAACTTAGTGGATTTCTGTATGGTAAGTAAACGCAGCAGGTTGTGACATCAGGAGGCAAAGTAAATTTCTTGAGATGCTACAGGGAGTGAGGAGATAGTCTTGCAGCTGCTTTTTCTGTTAACATCTAGTTCCAGCTGAATTCTCGGGCCTTGCCTAAGTTGCCAGCATGATGCAAATTGTTTTGGAGTCACGTGCAACTCAATTCTCTGCTGCAGTAACACCATCTTGTTGGTTTTCCCCCTTCTCTCTCTCTCCCTTCCCACACCTTAACAGATATCAGTGTTGACCACCCTGATGAAAAGTCCATCATCACCTACGTTGTGACATATTACCACTACTTCAGCAAGATGAAAGCTTTAGCCGTGGAAGGAAAGCGCATTGGAAAGGTTTGCATTCTACAGTTTCATGGGCCTTTGTTCGCAAAACTTTGCTTAGCATTGCTGTCTTTGCTGTGCTTTCCTCCTCTAAAACGAAAACACGAGTGACCTACCTCACGCGGCTGTGCTGGATGCCATAGAACCATGTATTTTGTGCATTAAGGCCTCATCTACACAGCTGCAAATAAAACGCTTTAAATGGGTTGTAAAGTGCAATGCACAAATGTGGCACAAGATGGCGACAGTGAGCTATGGAAAATTCAATGTATTTTTCAAAACTTTTTTTAAAAAAAGCATTTTCACAGCCTTTTTTATATGTGTGTAGATTCCACCTAAGTCCCAACTGAAGCCTCTGAGTGACTGTAGCAGCTAGCAGTTTTGCAGAAGCTAAAGCTGCCTACAGGGAGCCTCCTTCCGACCTTTTCTCTGCAAACATGCCCTCCCGCTGTCAGCCACCAGCCTTTTCCTTGGACTCGGAGTAACAAAGGGCAGCAACTTCCTTTTTTGCTCAGAGCCCTAGATGAAGCTGAGCACTGGCAGGGGAAAATAGTCAAATAAATGGGCAAGTGATAGGACTAGGGCAATCAGTAGGGAACTCGCTGCAGGAGCCTGTGGCAGCTGCTACAGTCACACTGTGGCTTCCTGCCATCCCGAGCGTAGTTCATGGGACCAGGACGCGAACTTGGGATAAAAGCACTGCACAGATATTATGAGTAATATAATCTCGCCGAAGCCCCAGTTTCAAACCTTCTGTGAACTGTTGTTTTGAAAGCGGAATTGTGTGACCGTCTGTTCCCCCCTCCCTCCCCCAATCTGGAAGCGCAGACAGAAATAATTTTCCGTTAGCACTCGGAAAGTCACGGCATGCTGCATTTTTGCAGGTCAGCTGCTGCTTTTGCAGTCAGGAGAGGCGCGTTCTCTGAAGTCATAAGACCCCATCCGTCACGCTGCCCCCGGAGCAGCCTGGGATCATGGGAACATGCCTCTTTCTGAGTCAACACTCCTCTCCTACTGTTTCATTGCTGTGCGTTGTCAGGAGTCGGTGGTTTTGCCTCGCTGGCTTCCTTTCCAGCCCTGACTCCTGTCCCCCACGGGGAGCACTTGCCCTCAGATGTCCCTTTCTGCCTGCTTGTCTGCCTGCTTTTGGCTGGGTCAGTCTCAAGGGCAGCCCCACGTAGAGCGAGTTACAATAATCCAGTCTGGAGGTGACGATATGGGATTGGGGGGGGGACTCCCATCTCTTGCGGGGGTGCAATTAGTGCAAGCACCGTCCGTTAAGAGTTTGGGTGTAATCTTCGACACCTCCCTTTCCATGGAGGCGCAGATTGCAGCTATAACAAAGGCGGCATTTTTTCATCTCCGCCAAGCAAAGCAGTTGGCTCCTTGCTCTCTCGCCCTGACTTAGCCACTGTGATCCACGCAACGGTCACCTCCAGACTGGATTATTGTAACTCGCTCTACGTGGGGCTGCCCTTGAGACTGACCCAGAAACTCCAGCGGGTGCAGAAGACTCCTTACAGGGTCCTCGCTGTGAGATCACATTCACCCGGTGCTATACCAGCTGCACTGGCTCCCGGTGGAGTACAGGATCAGGTTTAAGGTGCTGGTTTTAACCTTTAAAGCCCTATACGGCCTAGGACCCTCGTACCTACGGGACCGCCTCTCCTGGTATGTCCCACAGAGGAACTTACGGTCTTCAAACAAAAACATCCTGAAGGTCCCAGGCCACAGAGAGGTTAGGCTGGCCTCAACCAGAGCCAGGGCTTTTTCGGCTGTGGCTCCGATCTGGTGGAACGCTCTGTCACAAGAGACTAGGGCCCTGCAGGACTTGACATCTTTCCGCAGGGCCTGCAAGACAGAGCTGTTCCACCAGGCCTTTGGTCAGGGCGCAGCCTGACTCCCTCCTTTGGCAATCTTCACAGAACTTTAGCCTAATGGTTGCCATCAATTTGATTGGAATTAATTTTATAATGAAATGATTTTAGAATGTTGTACTATTTTATTATTGTTAGCCGCCCTGAGCCCGGCTTCAGCTGGGGAGGGCGGGATAAAAATAAATTTTATTATTATTATTATTATTATTATTATTATTATTATTATTATTATTATTATCCTAGGTGCTTGACAACGCCATTGAAACAGAGAAGATGATTGAGAAGTACGAGTCGCTGGCTTCCGACCTCCTGGAGTGGATTGAGCAAACCATCATCATCTTGAACAACCGCAAATTTGCCAACTCCCTGGTTGGGGTGCAGCAACAGCTTCAGGCATTCAACACCTACCGCACAGTGGAGAAGCCACCCAAGTAGGCCTCGTCCGACACTGTCCTTTTTCGGGAATTAATCCCAGCTCGATCAAAACAGTTGGGGAGCCTTTAGGCAGTTTGCATCTTCCAGTCCCAGGCAATTAGAAGCTAGTTACGCTGCTCGTGTTTCACAAGCCCTCCTTAGTTCATGGTTAGATGCCTTCTGACATTTGCTAAAAGCATCGTTTCTCCTTGTACTACTTCCTCTGTGGTCTCTTCCCGCCACCAAATTATTGTCTCCACAAACAGAATTGCAAGGCTCTAAGTGGTGTGTGTCACGGACATTATTATATGCTGGAGATGATTGTAGTTGTCTCCGCTGTAGCATGTAAACAAAAGGGGGAGCAAGCAGTTGCACACACCCACAAAGCAGAAAAGGCGTTGTGGGAAGGAGCAGCTCACTGCAGCCCGCGACAATTTATCTTTGCGTAGGCGTCCCAAATGTTTAATACAGTACCTTTTATTGGGCAAATACCTGGTATGCCAACAAACAGAAGTGGGAATCATAGTAGCTTATTACTTTTTATGTGCTGAGAGGTTGGCAGGTTTTTGAGTCGCACAGAGCTGTTCCTTTTGGACTGAAGAAGAGCCCTGTGCATCTTGAAAGCTTTCTGCTCTACCAAACACATTAATCGAATGCACGTGTTTTTAATCTGAAGCATTTTGGAATCCGTTTGGCTTTCTTTGGCAACAGTCCAGAAATCACCCTTATATGCCCAAAAGTTATTCTCAGATAATATTTAGTTAGCTTTTCATCTTACTGATCTTGATTGGGTTGGTTTTGCCAGCCTTATCCTGTTGGTGTTTTGTTTGTGGGTAACGCTGCTCCTGCATTTTACAGGAAACTCTTTTGTATTTACACTCAGAAGTAAATCACACTGAGATCAGTGGCTTACTCCCAGGTAATTTCATACACACTTAGCTGGAGAAGTGAGTAAGCTTGTCCTCTGCCCAGGGGCATCAGACATCATAAAAACACCACGAATCACAGGACCTCTAATGTGCCAGGAGCTGGTGCCTCATTTTCTTCACTGTCAGCAGAGGCCCCAGACACGCACATTCATCACACGCATGGACATTGGAGTGAAGGGGGAAGCCCTCTCTCGCAAAAAAGCTCTATGTACACTCCAGCGTACTGTTCAGGATTGAGCCATGTACCTTATCTCACGGTAGCATACCGTATTTTTCGCTCTATAAGACGCACCAGACCACAAGACACACCTAGTTTTTGGAGAAGGAAAACAAGAAAAAAAAATATTCTGAATCTCAGAAGTCAGAACAGCAAGAGGGATCGCTGTGCAGTGAAAGCAGCAATCCCTCTTGCTGTTCTGGCTTCTGGGATAGCTGTGCAGCCTGCATTCGCTCCATAAGACGCACACACATTTTCCCTTACTTTTTAGGAGGAAAACGTGAGTCTTATAGAGCAAAAAATACGGTAACTCAGAGGAAGTTTAAACGGGTGATTTTCAGAGCAATACCCAGAATGTTTATCAAGTTGACTCCGACATGCCTGTTTGAAAATGCACAAATTGTGCAGCATTGAAAAGCAGGATGCGTGCCTCTTGTAAACGCTCGAAGGCTCTGATCCTGCGGCGGAAACCTAGCTGGGCGGAAACCTAGCTGCAGGAATTGCATAGTGAGGCTTCGAATTCACTGGTCAGCAAGCGCGCACAAAGCAGACACTGCGAGAAAAGATTTAATAATAATAATAAAAGCTTGTTCCTTTCATCTGCTGGGAGCTAAATGCAAACGGTCAATCGGCTGACCTGTCCGGATTGTGACATTTGAACCAGCTGTTTCTAGCTGAGCACATGTGTCTTGCACACAGCAATATAAAATCCGGGAAGGGGGGGATTCAAAAAACAAGAACTGTCAACCATATAAAATACGTAGATCTCGGGACGAAATGTCTGGTCGCTTGCTTGGAGAGATAACGTTTCCCTTTCGGCTCCCCTCGTTTTTTTATCTTCTTTTAGATTCACAGAAAAAGGAAACTTGGAAGTCCTGCTCTTTACCATCCAAAGCAAAATGAGGGCTAATAATCAGAAAGTGTACATGCCCAGGGAAGGGAAACTCATCTCAGATATCAACAAGGTAAATATACAACTTCCTGGATTAATTGTTTTCTGTAGTGTTAGCAGCTGAGCTATGGGTACTTTGTGGAAACAGGCCGTTCCATGCAGAGAGTCCTAGGTGGACCAGGGATAGGATTTCTAGCATGCCTTTATTCGTAGTATTCATTTTCTTATTTTAAAAATTACAGACTGCTTTTTTTATATACAGAAAGCACCTCTAAATGGTGTAAAACCACCACCACAACAGTGGCTTGGTTTGCACAACACTTTCCCGTGGAGTACAGGGTCAGGTTGTAGGTGCTGGTTTTGACCTTTAAAGACCTATGCGGCCTAGGACCCTCGTACCTACGGGACCGCCTCTCGTGATATGCCCCACGGAGGACCTTAAAGTCCACAAATGACAACATTTATAGGTCCCAAGTCGCAAGGTGGTTAGATTGGTCTCAACTAGGGCCAGGGCCTTTTCAGTACTGGCCCCGACTTGGTGGAAAGCTCTGTCACAAGAGACCAGGGCCCTGCGGGACTTGACATCTTTCTGCAGGGCCTGCAAGACAGAGCTGTTCCACATGGCCTTTGGTTTGGACTCAGTCTGACCCTTATGTTTCCCTCCCTTTGTGGTTTTGATCTATGGGCTACTTTTAAAATGAGGCTGCATTTTAAATTGCATTTTAACCCGTATTTTAAATTGGTTTCCCCCCCCCCCCATTATGTTTTTACTGTAATTTTATTGGTGTTAGCTGCCCTGAGCCCGGCTAGGGCCAGGGAGGGTGGGGTATAAATAAAAATTATTATTATTATTATTATTATTATTATTATTATTATTATTATGCAGCCAAATAATGGACAAATGTGCTTGGTCTCAGAGAGGATGTCCCCTTCTCTGATCCTGTTTGCTCCTACACCTCACTAAACCAAGGTTTGGCTTCGCATGCCATCCGTACCAGGGCTCATTGTTAAGCTCTCTCTGTAATAGCCACGAGCTCCAGCCAAGAGCAAGCCTGAAATGGCACACAATTGCCGTATGTGAATTCTCTCCAGGTAGGCCTCCTTGGGATGGGCGTTGCAAAAACAAGGAGCCACCACTGAAAAGGAGCTGCAACAGTTCAAAAGGGCCCTCTAGGGCCACCGTTCCTTGTCTATGTACACATAGCTCCACTAAAGCAACCCCATTTCGTAGAACCATAGAATTGCAGAGTTGGAAGGCACCCCATGTCCAACCCCCTTCCATGCAGGAATCTCAACTAAAGCATCCACGGAAGATGGTCACCCAACTTCTGCTTAGAAACCTCCAAAAGAGAGTCTGCAACTTCCCAAAGGAGACCATTCCACTGTCTCTTACCATCAGAAAGTTCTTTTTGATGTTGAGATGGAATCTCCTTTCTCGTAACTTGAAGCGGGTTCGATCCCCATAAAGCATAGCTGCATATTCCCTGCCAACTCTATGATTCTGTGATAAGGAGGAGGTGACAGAACATCGCCATTAGGGGTCGTTGCCACTGATAACATTACCTTCCATTAATATCTCTAATTCTCTTTTAAAGCCATCCAAGTTGATGGCCATCATCACTGTGAATAAGCACTTTCTCTTGCCTGTCCTGAAGTCTTCCACATTCATTTTTGTTGGGTGTCCACACATTCTTGTGCTCTGAAAGAGAGAGGGGGGAGTTTTTAATGTCTGATGTTTTATCGTGCTTTTAATATTCTGTTGGGAGCTGCCCAGTGTGGCAGGGGAAACCCAGTCAGATGGGCGGCATGCAATTGTTGTTGCTGCTATTGTTATTATAAGAAAACTTCCGCTTTCTCCAAGCCGTGTATAATTCTATGCACTTCGATCATGTCACCTCTTTCGTTCCTTTTCTCCAAATTAAAAAGTCCCAAATGCAATAACCTTTCCTCCTTGTAGAAGACCCTTGTGTACGATGGGGGCATCTTGCAGGGAGTCTCCTTGGAGTGCAGCAAAGATGCCGAGATAGGGGTGGGGGGGGGAGCCAGGGAGCTGCTTTTCTGGTTTAGCCAGCTGAACAGCAAGCAGCTCAGCGAGATCCCTGGGGGGAAAAGCAAAGTGCTTTAAAACAGGGTAAGCCTTCCTAATTTGCTTTTTCATCCTGGCTGGAATTCGCAGGGCAGCTGTTGCTTGCATCCGCAAGCTTGGCTCCGGATCGCTTCAAGCTATAAAACTCTCCCACTCCCGTATTTGTCTGTTAAGACGCCCTTGTCTGTAAGATCCCGGAGATCCTTGTGTTCCAGGCCGCGTGACAATCCCCAGGATTTAGGAAAAACCCTCCGGAACGGCATGTGGCTAATTACAGATCTGTTTCTTTACGTGACAAATAGGCTGACTTGCTTTTTAGCATTCAGGCACAGCACCGTTACGGTTCTGGCTTCAAAGTACGCAACTGAACAAAACCCTTTTGGGGAGCAAGGGTACCTAAGATGTCAGCTTACCCGTGTCTGCTGCTGTGGTCACTGCGGTCATCAGGGGCCTGCCAGCGTCCACTGCATAGCGGACAAATCCCTGCTCAGCCATGGAACTCAGCTGGGTGACCTCAGGCCATTCACGGTCTCTCAGCCCAACCTACCTCACAGGGTTGTTGTAGGATAAAACGTGAAGGAGGAGAGCGCACCACCGTGAGGGAAGGTGGGATATAAATGTGATGGATACATCTATCAGTAGCATAGCAGCCTTTGTGCTATAGAGCTTCCTTCCAGAAGATATCAAGACAGGCGCTGTCCCTTTGGGGAACTTGGCACCCCTCTTGAAGACATTTTTATTTCACCAGGGCTTCCCAGAAAGTTAATCCTGGCCTGATTGCTGCTAATTTTGGTACAGGATAATGTTGTTTTGATAGGTTGTTTATTATTATTATTATTATTAAGATTTTGCATTATGTTGATTTCTGCTTTGTAAATCACTCTGAGATTCATTTGCATATAAAGTGATCAATACATTTTCTAAATAAGCAGAATCAATGCTTAGGACTAAGGGGGATGGGGTCTCACATTCAGTAAAAGGAACAGAGTGTTCCATACAAATGACTTGGCCAGCTCTTAGCGTTTTCTTTCTGCAAGTCCAAAGTGATACACTGAAAGGAAGCTTAAGCCTTCTTTTTCATATCCGTCCTGAATTACATACCATGTTTTTAGGTTTTACGCTTTTACTTCACTTTAGTTTTTTGCTGCAGCCATGAAATCTAGAAACATGTCCTTTAAAAAAAAGGAAAGAAAGCTACTCTCTGCCCCTTGTGTCAGCCCTCAGGTTCTGTGAGGCAACATATGTTTACTGCCATGCAGAGCCCCAGAGTTATTCCAATAGAGTATGAAAAGAAAATGACCTGGATAAAAGAGGTGTGTTTTGTGCCTGTTTGGGCAAAACTAACTTCTGTGACACTTTGGCCCACCCCAAATCCACGCACTGTGCCTTCTGTTCTCTAATTAAGGCCAACCATCCGAATCTTTCCTTATTAATATTATTGTGCATTGATGATTCAGCACTTAATAGAACTTCTCACAGACTTTTTCTTTATGTAAATTCATTTTTTTAATAATAAAAAATGCATCTATTTTTTGGCTTACCCAGGCCTGGGAAAGACTGGAAAAAGCTGAACATGAAAGAGAACTGGCACTGCGTAACGAGCTCATCCGACAGGAGAAACTGGAACAACTCGCCCGCAGATTTGACCGCAAGGCAGCTATGAGGGAGACGTGGTTGAGCGAAAACCAGCGTCTGGTTTCTCAGGTGAGATTGGTGTGTATGTGTGTGTGTGTGTTTAAAGTAACATTTTATTGGCCAACCCACTCTGCACTGAGCTCCTGACAGCTTGTTGAACCCCCTTGTGGAATTCAGAGAAAATTAAAGCTTGTCCGACTGCTCATCAAGTGTTGCCTATTTCTAAGGTCCATATGGGCCCAACTGGTTCATATGCAGAATTAGCAAGTTTAATTAGCAGAATTAGAGAACAAGACGAGACAGCTTTTAAGGAGTATTGGAAAATGTGTGTAGATTATTAAAAAAAAACCTATTGTAAACATGCTAAAACGCTAGCAGATTTGGAGTAAGCTCAGCAGAAAAAGTTACTCTGAGAATAAGGTGGAGGAAGGAAGGTATAGATTCATTATAATATGCAGCAGCAACAGATAATTTGAGGAAACCATGGAAGGGTGGGTGGGAAATTGACTCTCAAGGAAATATATACAGTTGTACCTTGGTTTTCTAACAGCTTAGTTCTCAAACATTTTGGGACCCGGAAGTGACTGTTCCAGTTTGCAAACTATTTTTGGAAGCCAAACGTCCGACGGGGCTTCTGTGGGTTCCGATTGGCTGCAGGAGCTTCCTGCAGCCAATCAGAAGCCGTGCTTTGGTTTCCAAACTTTTTGGAAGTCAAAGGGACTTCCGGAATGGATTCTGTTTGACTTCCATGGTACGACTGTATTGGAAAACGTTTGAGCAATTGTATTTTATTTTAGGAGAAATTATAAATAAAATTGAAACAGAACAAAAGAAATCTGAAGGCATGTCTGAAACAAAGGCATGTCTGGTCCAGCACCCTGTTCTCACATTGGCCAAGCAGAAGCCTATGAGAAGCCAAGAAGGAGGACATGAGCGCAACAGCATTTTCTCTGTTTGTGTTCTTCAGGGACTGGCATTCAGAGGCATAGCACCTCCTGCAGTGGAGGGGGAACATAGCCATTAGCTGCTAACCTTACCCTCCACAAATTAGTCTTCTCCTTGTTTGAAGCCATCCATGTTGTTGGCCATCATTGCCTCCATGTGGTTTGGAATTTAATTTGTTGCTGTGTGAAGAAATACCATCCATAAATCTTCCCACGTTCAGTAATCCTTGTCACAGGGCCATTAAAAAAACGGAACCCTCTGTCTTTTAACAGGACAACTTTGGGTTTGACCTCCCCGCTGTGGAGGCTGCCACGAAGAAGCACGAAGCCATTGAGACGGACATTGCCGCCTACGAGGAAAGGGTCCAGGCGGTGGTTGCTGTGGCCAAGGAGCTGGAGGCTGAGAACTACCACGACATCAAACGCATCACGGCCAGGAAGGACAACGTCTTCCGCCTATGGGAGTACCTCCTGGAGCTGCTCAGGGCACGCAGACAACGGCTGGAGATGAACCTTGGCCTGCAGAAGATATTCCAGGAGATGCTGTACATTATGGACTGGATGGATGAGATGAAGGTAATTGGCAGAAGTGGGGAACAAATAGGCTCAGAAACAGAGTTGGACCTTCTATTTTTATTTATTTTTCAAAAATTTTATTGATTTTCACATAATTATAAACAAACAAACATAAATCATAACCTTATTAAAAATTACACTTATTAGCATTGTTAAGTGACCGCCTCACTTCCCCTTGGTTGAATTGCAGTGTATATCCTTGTAACGGTTTTCCAAATCACAATTCTTATAAAATTTAACTTGAAGATTAACATAGAATCATAGAATCATAGAGTTGGAAGAGACCACAAGGGCCATCAAGTCCAACCCCCTGCCAAGCAGGAAAACATCCTTAAATCTTTTCATTTTGAAATTAAATATATTAAGTCATCACTTAACTGATATAAAATCCTAAGCCAATTACGTATCTGCAAGCAGTTTCCACTTAATTTAACTTAACATATTTAACTAAATAATCATTAAATTTTGACCATTTTTCCTGATACTCCTCCTCCTTCTGGTCGCTGACTCTTCCGGTTAGGTCGGCTAGCTCCAAAAAGTCCATCATCTTCATCTGCCATTCTTCCACCGTTGGTAATTCTTGCCTTTTCCACTTTTTAGCTAGTAAAATTCAAGCAGCAGTTGTGGCATACAAAAATAATTTAACATTAGGGCTGGACCTTTTAGACTGTAATTATTTAGAAATTACCTAGGTTTTTATTTTCTTTGACCATCTTTTTAAAAATAAAAAGAGCCAAGTCTCACAACTAAGGATGTACCGTATTGACCCAAATATAAACCGTACCCAAATATAAGCTAGGGGGAGGGGGGAAAAGCTCCTGGGCTGCTTCCGGTGGGGGGGGAGGCTACGTCATTTTGCCGGTGGCCTTCCCCCTTTACGGTAGTTCGGGGGAGGCTTGGGCGCCGTTGTCCCGCACCCCCGGCGCCCCTTCTGATGGCATCGGGGGGGCGGGCGCTCTCTATTCCAGCCTTGGAAGGCAAGGCAGGGTCAAGGACCTAGGGCAGCTGTTTCAGCAGCAATATCGTAAGGTCGCGAATTTAAGCCGCACTTGTTCATGGTCAGAATTTGGGGGGGGGGGAAGTGCGGATTATATTCAGGCCAATACGGTACAGATTCTGCGGTCATACTAAATTAAACATATTAGCAAACAAAGCACTTTTTAATTGCCACGATTCCAATAGCACTGTTTAATTTTGATAATTCAGGCAAGTGCCAGAGTGATGGAAGGGTGATCATTTGAATAGTTCCCACAACTAGTTTCAAGGAACAGTAATTTTGAGAGCAGAACGGATGATCCCCATTCCGAAAAGAGTCCTTGTTACCACAGACACCATCTCCTCCATATACGTTTCTCCTGGGTTGGCAGCTAGGAAACCAGCCAGGATTCATTGCAAAGCTGGTTTTCGCTCAGGGGCTTCTAGTTGCTGATTCATAGTCTGCAAACATATACTGACATACAGCAAGGTTGCCATCTTGAATTTTTTGTGGGTTGCCTCGCCAGACGTTCACGCTCAGTGAAATGGCAGTGGCACCCATCCTTCTGAAGGCTGGTTCTCACATCATATTGGGGTCCAAAATACACATGGGCTCAAGCCAGTTAAGAGAGTTATGTGCGTGTAGAATCAGGCAGGTGTGAGAAACCGAATTCAACATTTGCAAGGCTTACCTGGGAAACACCAGTACTTCACAGGAAAGCATGCATATTCGGGCACAAAATACCATTGAGATCTCAAAATACACCTCTCTCATGAAAAAGCCAGCTGTAAAACACAACGTTTGCCTCCAGGAACTCTAGAAAAATGGTGTTTTTGACTTGGTGGTTTTGTGTAAACAGGTGTTGTTGCTGTCTCAAGACTATGGCAAGCATCTCCTCGGAGTAGAAGACCTGTTGCAGAAACACACACTTGTCGAGGCTGACATCTCCATTCAGGCCGAGCGAGTGAGAGGCGTCAATGCATCAGCCCAAAAATTTGCCACAGACGGAGAAGGTAAGTCTATTTTAAGAAACGGCAGCTTAGACTAGTAAGCCCTTGTTTACTTATTCTTTGGTGGAGAGCCACTTTTGAGCTCTTTGTTGGCCCCCAAGTGTAATAAACTAATTTTATGTAGACCAAGGTGACTCTACACCCCAATAAAGCATTTGTCCAGAAGATTTGTGGCTCACTGTGCCTCCTCAGCCCCAACTTTTTCTACCAGCAGTCAGGAGGCATGAGCTACTCTACCATGCTCCATTTTCCCCTATTGGGCACATGTTGTAATTCCTTTATCTGGGAGATTCCCATTGTGGACAACATACAGTCGTACTTTGGATCTCAAATGCCTTGGCTCCCGAACAAATCAGCTCCCAAACTTGGAAGTGAGTGTTCCGGTTTTTGAACGTTCTTTTGGAAGCCGAACATCCTCTGCGGGTTCCGATTGGCTGCAGGAGCTTCCTACAGCCAATCAGAGGCCACGCTTTGGTTTCTGAACATTTTGGGAGTCGAATGGACTTCTGGAACGGATTCTGTTTGACTTCCAAGGTACGACTGTACGTACGTTCCACTTTGCATGTGGCTCCTTGGGAATTTCCTACAGCAGAGCATGTGGGGTGGTGGCACTTCTCTCTCATCACGTTACAGAGGAAAGTAGCGGGCGAGGCAGGGTGGGGATATAGGAGGACCTGTGTGAAAGGTGCAGGATAATGACAGATGTAGTGTGGGATGGGTGGGTTTGGACCTGTTTGTGCTCTTCTTGCTGGCAGAAGAACAATGAGTGGGGTCTCCAAACACGTCCCAGCAGTCTGAATTGCCTCGACATGTAAGGCATCCCAGAAGATTGCATCTGTTAAAGTGAATCTGTTTGGTCCTCAGCGCCCATGAGCACACACATTATCTTAACATCAGCTGCTGAATATAATTTGGCCTGCTCTGCAGTTTGACTTTCCATATGCCTCTTGTTCCTACCAACAGGTTACAAGCCCTGCGACCCACAAGTTATCCGAGACCGAGTGGCTCACATGGAGTTCTGCTACCAGGAGCTGTGTCAGTTAGCGGCCGAGCGCCGAGCTCGCTTGGAAGAGTCCCGGCGCCTCTGGAAGTTCTTCTGGGAGATGGCTGAAGAGGAGGGCTGGATACGGGAAAAAGAGCAGATCTTGTCGTCGGATGATTACGGAAAGGACTTGACCAGCATCGTCCGCCTTCTCAGCAAGCATAAGGCATTTGAGGACGAGATGAGCGGTCGGAGCAGCCACTTCCAACAGGCCATCAAGGAAGGGGAGGACATGATAGCCGAGGACCACTTTGGGTCGGAGAAGATCAGAGAGAGGATCGCAGACATCAAGAACCAGTGGGCCAATCTGGAGCAGCTCTCCACCATCCGGAAGAAGCGACTGGAAGAAGCTTCGCTCCTCCACCAGTTCCAGGCAGACGCCGACGATATCGACGCGTGGATGTTGGATATCCTCAAGATTGTCTCCAGCAGCGACGTGGGCCACGACGAGTATTCCACTCAGTCCTTGGTGAAGAAACACAAAGACGTGGCGGAGGAGATCGCAAGCTACAGGTCCATCATGGATTCCCTGCATGAACAGGCCGGGGCCTTGCCGCGGGAGCACGCGGAATCGACCGACGTGCAGAGCAGGCTGTCCGGAATGGAAGAAAGGTACAAGGAGGTTGCGGAGCTCACGCGGCTTCGTAAACAGGCCCTGCAGGACACCCTGGCCCTATACAAGATGCTCAGCGAAGCGGATGCCTGTGAGCTTTGGATCGACGAGAAGGAACAGTGGCTGATCAACATGGAGATCCCTGAGAAACTGGAAGACTTGGAGGTGATCCAGCACAGGTGAGAGGCTGAGATGGGCTTCGTCGGGTAATTGCAGCTCAGCGCCTGATACTGCTTAGTTGTCGGCGCTCTGCTCATGCTTCCTATTCTTCTTTTGACCCCCTCTCTAGATTTGAAAGCTTAGAGCCGGAAATGAACAACCAGGCGTCACGGGTTGCTGTGGTGAACCAGATTGCGAGGCAGCTAATCCACAATGGCCATCCGGGCGAGAAGGAAATTAAGGCACAGCAAGATAAGCTGAACACAAGGTGGGTTCAGGGATGAATGCAGTACTGGTTCTTTCCTGCCTTTTATGTGGGGCAGCATTAGGACCCAACCCCCGTAGATCTGATGTCATTTTGTAGTGGTCTCCACCCCATTTCATAGAATCATAGCACTGTAGAGTTGGAAGGGACCCCCAAACCTAGCCCAACCCCCTGCAATGCAGGAATCTCACCTAAAGCATCCGTGACAGATTTTGTGTTGCTTAACTGGATTTGCTCTTGCAGATCAAGATGAGAAATTTATTTATTTACTGTACAGATTTATTATTATTTTATTATGTTTTAAACAGCAACATAAAAAGTGAAAATGTGAGTGGGGAAAAAAAAGGCACATTATAACACCATAAGAACCAACAATTACAATTCTATATACGTATGCTTATTTAATATATAAATATTATTATTATTATCCAAATACATTTCCAGTGGTAACTCGAGTTACACATGCCTCGGGTTACAAACGCTTCAGGTTACAAACTCCGCTAACCTGGAAGAGTTGCCTCAAGTTGTGAACTTTGCCCCAGGATGAGAACGGAAATCGTGTGCTGGCGGCGCAGAGGCAGCAAGAGGCCCCATTAGCAAAAGCACTCCTCTAGTTAAGAACAGTTTCAGGTTAAGAACGGACCTCCGGAACAAATTAAGTTCGTTACTAGAGGTACCACTGTATATCTTTTTTTAACCTCCTGTATTTTGTGTAAATGGGTTCCAATTTCATTATGAAAAGCCCCTGCAAAGTCTATAAGCTAGTGGTTTTCAACCAGTGTGCAATAGCACCCTGCAGTGCCTTGAATGATGATAAGGGGTTCCGCAGGCAACACTGACCTCTATCCAGTGGCGTAGCGTGGGTTGTCAGCACCCGGGGCAAGGCAAGTAATTTGCGCCCCCTAACGCGTGGATTTGCGCCCCCTAACCCTAACCCCCAGATGTTGCGCCCAGTGCGGCCGGCCCCCCCTGCACCCCCCACGCTATGCCACTGCCTCTATCCCTCTTTCCTTCCCTCCCTCCTCAGATGCCCTCTCGTGTCTCAGCCTCCCCAAGGCTTTCACAGCTGTTTGTTGCAGCAGCGCTGGCTGCAAGCTCCCCAGGTGAATGGTGTCTCTGGGACTGGCCAGGGGGTGCTTCCCAGGCCCCTGTGGGGCAGTGGGATGAAGCACCTCTTTTTAGGGTGGAGGAGAAGCTCAAAGACCAGGGGCAGCAGCTGCAGCTGCCCGGAGGACTCCCAAGGAGATGGGAGAGAAGAGGGAACCCTCCACAAGGGAGGGAGTTCCAAAAAGGGTGATGGGTAGCTGGCTCTGCAGGCAAGGGGTGACATAACCGGACTATTGAGCCCCACAGGGGTGCCGCAGAAAGAATGTACAGTGGTGCCTCGCAAGACGAAAAGAATCCGTTCCGCGAGTCTCTTCGTCTTGCGGTATTTTCGTCTTGCGAAGCAAGCCGCTTAGCGGATTAGCGCTATTAGTGGCTTAGCGGATCAGCTGATTAGCGGCTTAGCGGATCAGCTGATAAGTGGCTTAGTGGCTTAACGGATCAGCTGTTAAGCGACTTAGCGGATCAGCTGATAAGCGGCTTAGCGGATCAGCTGATAAGCGGCTTAGCGGATCAGCTGATAAGCGGCTTAGCGGCTTGGGAAAAGGGGGGGAGGAAAAAACCCCCCGCAGAAACTCGCAAGACATTTTCATCTTGTGAAGCAAGCCCATAGGAAATTCGTTTTGCGAAGCACCTCCAAAACGGAAAACCCTTTCGTCTAGCGGGTTTTCCGTCTTGCGAGGCATTCGTCTTGCGGGGCACCACTGTAGTTGGTCAAGGGAGCCATGGACCCAAAATGACTGAAAACCTCGTAAGTGGAAAGAGATTTATATACGGTGCTACCTCAGGCTAAGTACTTAATTCGGTCTGGAGGTCCGTTCTTAACCTGAAACTGTTCTTAACCTGAAGCACCACTTTAGCTAATGGGGCCTCCTGCTGCCGCCGCGCCGCCGGAGCATGATTTCTGTTCTCATCCTGAAGCAAAGTTCTTAACCTGAAGCACTATTTCTGGGTTAGCGGAGTCTGTAACCTGAAGCGTATGTAACCTGAAGCGTTTGTAACCCGAGGTACCACTCTACCACTTAATCTTAACTCAGGCGTCGGCAAGGTTTACCTTGCCTGGCCCGGTTCACTGCAGCGGAGATTCCTCTGTGGGCTGGAACGTGCGCACACATGAGCACGCGCGCCTGCGATTTTCCAGGGACGCAGAAGCGAGTCCCCACGCTGCGCCAGTTTAGTGCAGCGTGCGGGGGCTTGCCAAGCGGGCAGCTCAGTTTGGGGGCAGCTTGTGGGCTAGTTAAACAACCCCCTGTGGGCCGCTTGTGGCTCATTGGCCTTAGGTTGCAGACCCCTGTCTTAACTGCTTCAGAGTTAAGTTAACTGCTTCACACTGTTTAGAATTACAGCCATTAAAGTGGGGGAGCAAAGTTCCAAAATCAAAATGAGGAAAAGGGTCCGCCTGAGACTCTTCCAAGAATTGTTAGTTATTTTCTTTATTCAGATACTCTAGCAGTAATACTGCGGCCCAGTACACAATAAGAACATGACTTACAGTTCACCGATCAACAACTCCTGCTGTATGTCTTTAAACTTATTTGCGAGCTGAGGGAGCAGAGGTACCTCATGTACTAAAGAGCACATCTGGCAGATTGGGAAGGAGGAGCTGTGATAAATGTTATGCTTCTCCATCTTACCTCCTGTGTTTTTCTGTACAAGGTGGAGCCAGTTCAGAGAGCTCGTTGACGTGAAGAAAGAGGCCCTGCTCTCAGCCCTCAGTATCCAGAACTACCACCTTGAATGCAACGAAACCAAGTCGTGGATCAGGGAGAAGACAAAGGTTATTGAATCCACCCAAGAGCTTGGGAATGACCTGGCCGGCGTTATTGCTCTTCAGAGGAAGCTGACCGGGATGGAGCGCGATTTGGTCGCCATCGAGGCCAAGTTAAGCGACCTCCAGAAAGAAGCTGAAAAGTTGGAATCGGAGCACCCTGACCAAGCTCGGGCCATCCTGTCGAGGCTCGCCGAAATCAACGACGTTTGGGAAGAGATGAAGACGACCTTGAAGAACCGCGAGGAGTCCCTTGGGGAGGCCAGCAAGCTTCAGCAGTTCCTGCGCGACCTGGACGACTTCCAGTCTTGGCTGTCCCGCACCCAGACGGCCATTGCCTCGGAAGACATGCCGAACACGCTGACGGAGGCCGAGAAGCTGCTCACACAGCATGAGAACATCAAGAACGAGATCGACAATTACGAAGAGGACTATCAGAAGATGAGAGACATGGGCGAGATGGTGACCCAAGGGCAGACGGATGCTCAGTACATGTTCCTGCACCAGCGCCTGCAGGCCTTGGACACCGGATGGAACGAGCTGCACAAGATGTGGGAAAACCGGCAGAACCTTCTCTCCCAGTCCCATGCCTATCAGCTGTTCCTCAGAGACACAAAGCAAGCAGAAGCCTTCCTTAACAACCAGGTGGGTGGGTGGAACATTGCTTTGCAGGCAGAAGGGTCCAGGTTCATTTCCTGTATCCCCAGTCAAGGCTAGGAATGTCCCCTGCCTAAAACCCCAGACAGCCACTGCCAGTCAGAGTGGACAATGCTGAGTTAGATGGACTCAGTGTAAGGCCCTAGGCTCCTATGTACTATCTGACTAGCCTGTCAAAGGTCACGTAATATGAGCAATTCTGGGGCCTATTTGCCATGCATAGTGTCTGAAAGAGGTTTAAATCCCAGATCTAACCTTCCACTGTAAGTTATTTCCTCGTAGCAGCACCATAGCCGTCAACTTCTCCCTTTTCTTGTGAGGAATCCTATTTGGAATAAGGGAATTTCCCTTAAAAAAAAGGGAAACGTTGACAGCTATGAGCAGCACATATGTTTTGGTACCAGCAAAACTAATTTGGAATCTGGGCCCATGGTGTAGAGCTCAGAAAACTCAGGAAGCAGTTTCCTAATTGATCCTCAAGAGCTGCTTCACAGAACCATTTTCTTACAAATTCATCTTCTCAAGTTGATCTGTTGGCTGCATTCTCCAGACCATGGTTCAGGCTCCATCCCTGCCCCTTCCCTCTCTGGCATGCCTTAATAGAAGATGTCCTGGTTTCTCGGACCATAGTTTGCCATGAAGTTTGCCACAGTCACTAGACTGTGGTTTGAGTGAACCTAGCAAACCGCAGTTTGGTCCTGATTTCCAGTTCTGGTTTGGAGGGATCACGCAAACCACGGTTTGATGGTTCAGACTTAATAGCAAACCACAGTTTAAGGGAATCAGGAAGTCTTCTAAAAAGGCATGACAAAGAGTGGAGAAAGGGGAAGAAGGAAGGGAAGTTTGAATTTGACACTCGTTCCCAGTCATCTCTAAACTGTGTTCTGGAGGACTGGGAATAGAGCATCTGAATGTAACCAGTGATACGTGGCTTGGTTTTGTGAATGCTCTAACATACCCCATAAATATGTGAAGATGACTTGCCCGCTCTGGGCTCAACACAAATTTGTAAAGTTTTCCGGGAGGTGTTGTGCTGCTTCCTTGGCATACAATAGAGAATGCACAGAAGTGATATTTGTGCCAACAGAGTCACCGTTGGAAAGGCTTCACTATAGCTGTTTTAATCATTACAGGAATATGTTTTGGCACACACTGAAATGCCCACCACTTTGGAGGGGGCAGAAGCTGCAATCAAAAAACAGGAGGATTTCATGACCACAATGGATGCCAACGAGGAGAAGATCAACGCAGTTGTAGAGACCGGAAGGAGACTGGTTAGCGATGGCAACATCAACTCTGATAAGATCCAAGAGAAAGTGGACTCCATTGATGACAGGTAGACTTTGCTGAGAATATTTAGTGAGTCTTGGGCTCCCCATTTTCTTATTTGCATTTGCCTGTTTTTACAAAATGTACATGCGACTTTATATCCAGAAGTGGATCTATCCAGTGCACAATTAAACTATGGCTATCCAGGTTTACTTGACCAGTGTTACCAGGCCAGACCTTCCCTCAAGGGAAGTCCAGGACGAATGCCAGCTGTAGGCCCTGCTATGGTGCTGTGGCCCCGGCAGCTACCAAAGGGAGCAGGTACACATGCCCTTTATAATGCTTCTTGGGTTGTTCTAGAAAATGTTGGCTATGAAAGGCTCTCAGATTGCACCGTGAACAACAGACCATCTCGGCGCATAAGCCGTTGCTTCAGGACCGCTAATTGTAATGGGAGGTGTTGACAGATGCTATCAGCGCCACCTCATAATTGCACCCAACACATCTCCTGCACCGACTGTGCCTGCCAAGTCTGTCTAGACTTAGGAAGTTAGCCGTGAGCAGCGCACACACACACACACCCAGCCGCAGCGCTGTCTGTTAACCGTTGTCAGATAGAAGTGTGAGAGACACAGCAGGACGAAGGGTTGACATTGGTCCTTGAGGCTGCAGCACTCTGGGATGTCAGCTACCACGCCTCATCACTTGAGTAGCAAAGGCACATGTCTGCATGGAGAACATCCGAGGTTCTTCCTTGGGCATCTTTGTTTAGAGTAGGGATGAAGAGCCCAAGGGCCTCATTCCCTTCTGGGCAGCTGCTTGAGGGCCACCTGTCCTATGAGGGGGGGCGCCAGAGACAGAAGGCAGCAGAACAACAAGTGAAACTGGTTACCTTTTGGCAGTGGGCTAGTTCCTACACATGCTGAAATCTGGGGGGGGGGGGGTCAGATTTCAAGGACATATTCCAGCCAGGCAAAAAACACGGGGTGAGCCAGTGAGCAGTGTGGTCTGGGCAGTGTTCTGAAAGTCAGATAGAGGCCTGGAGAGCCAGATTTAGCAGCTGGGCCTGAGTTTTTCCAACCCCTGAGTAACCTTGGATAGCTGCTGCCCCAAATCAGGGGTGACACGCCTCTGAATACTGGCTACTTTTGATTACAAGTGGAAGAGTGGGAGTGGCCTCCGGGACCACATAACACTGGTCCTGAGAGATCTGCATTGGCTCCCAGTACGTTTCCGAGCACAGTTCAAAGTGTTGGTGCTGACCTTTAAAGCCCTAAACGGTCCTGGCCCAGTATACTTGGAGGAGCGTCTCCCTCCCCATCGTTCTGCCCGGACACTGAGATCCAGCGCTGAGGGCCTTCTGGCGGTTCCCTCATTGTGAGAAGTGAGTGAGGTTGCGGGGAACCAGACAGAGGGCCTTCTCGGTAGTGGCACCCACCCTGTGGAACGCCCTCCCAGCAGATGTCAAAGAGAAAAATAACTATCAAACTTTTAGAAGACATCTGAAGGCAGCCCTGTTTAGAGAAGTTTTTAATATGTAATGCTGTACTGTTTTTAACACTTATTGGGAGCCGCCCAGAGTGGCTGGGGAAACTCAGCCAGATGGGTGGGGTATAAATAAATTATTATTATTATTATTATTATTATTATTATTATTATTATTATTAGTGCAATTCCTCTCAGGTTGTGGGCTTCCCATAGGCATATCCAGTTGGTTGTTGTGGGATGCAGGATGCTTAGCTAGAGGGGCCTCTGGGTTGATCTGGCAAAGCTCTTTTTGTGCTCTTGGAGTTGCCAGTGCTCAATGAGATGGACCAGCGCTCTGTCTTGGTATAAGACTCCTTCCACCTGTGTTTCTCCCTCACAAAATGGCCGCCAAAATGAGGGAACCAGAAGGAAAGGGAGGCTCACAAAGCTTGCCACACCAGCCTTCGCCAACTTAGTGCCCTCCAGACATTTGGACGCCAACTCCCATCAGCCCCGGCTAGCATGGCCAATGACTGGGGATGATGGGAGTTGTAGTTCGGCAACACCTGAAAGATACCACTGTGGGTTGCCTCTGAATAGGGATGACCAACGTCTCCTGCGATGGAGCACAAGCCTTCTACAGCATCGCCAGCATGCAGTTTCAAGTTTGGGTTGCTCGTTTTAATGTTGTGACTGCGTCTGGAAAGACGTTAAGCTTTTTGGGGGGAAGCAACGACACATTTTTATGGATGTTTTGCTTTTTTAAAACCACAGCCTCCACTTACATAAGCCTAATCACCTGCAAGGCAATCTTAAGGCTGTTACTTTCTTTAGGGATTATAGAAACCGCTGGAGCTGGCCTTGGTGGAAGTAAGTTTATGGGGTGCTGAGTCATAGCAGTGACTTATTAAAGAGCCTTTGAGGAAAACTTGTCTTCTGTGAGAAAGCCTCGTAATGTGTAATGGGATCAGAAGGAGGCTTCAAGTTTGGTCAAAGCATGTTAACTTTAATGTGGTTTAAATAAAAAATAAAAGTTGGACCAATTTTTGCCCTGTACAACAGGAGAGAAATCCTAATTTGATTAGCGCAGGGGAAGCTGGCCCAGTCTCTGTGGCTAAATCCAATATAGCTCAAATGATGTACAGGAAATCGCATGACCACTGTCTGTAACCAGCATGGTTTTACAATCTAATGTTCTCTTCCCCTACAAAAAAAGGAGCGTGTGTAACCACATGGACCTCATATTTTCTTTCTAGAAGTGAAATGCCATTACAATGCAGCAGGTGAGAGTTTTGGAGCCTTGAACAGGGAAAGGGGCTGGTTTCAAATTCCTGCTCACTAGGTGGCCTTTGGCAAGGGACCATCTCTCTGCCTAGCTTGCTTCACTTCCTGCACATACAACGAGAGCCGGTGTAGCCAAGAGAGGAAGCTGCAAATCACAGAGTTCTGGGTTCAAATCTCACCAGAATTGAGAAGGCAGCCTTAGTTAGACAGGACACTCTCTGGGGCTCAACATGTCTTCAATTGCAGTGTAGCAGTAATAATATGGATATACAGGGCAGGGTTATTACTAGTAGAATAACGCCTGCAAACCTTCTGATGTTGGAGACCGCAATGTGCCTCTTGGGAACACTCTTCCCCATTTTCACAGGCTGAATAGAGAAGAGAGGAGTTGTAGTCTGAAACGTCTAGAACAGGCACGTCCAACAGGTAGATCATGATCTACCAGTAGATCATTGGACGTCTGTGGTAGATCACTGGTAAATCACTGGCTCCCCCTAAAGAAGCTCAACAACTTTGGCTCCCCTAAAAAAAGCTCAACATTTTTGCCCTGCACCCCCCAAAAGTGGGGCTTTCCTCCTCCCTAAAAAAAGCTCAACTTTGACCTGAACCCCCAAAAAAGGGGATAGATCACTGCCAGTTTATAACTGAGTAGATCACAGCCTCTTGGGAGTTGGTCACCCCCTAGACTACCTGAGGCTGTGTGTGTGTGTGTTTCTGGGTGTGTCTGGTTTTGCAAGGTGATCTTTGTGAGCTTCCTTGTACAGGGAAGTTTTCAGTGTTTGATGTTTTCTGGCGATTGTATATTTTGTTGGAAGCTGCCCAGAGTGGTTGGGGCAACGCAGTCAGGTGGGTGCCATATAAATAATAAAACAACCCCCTCCAATTCTGGTTTCAAAGCATAGGAAACTGCTGTGAGGAAATGTCGCCTACGCAAGAAGGGATCTTCTCTCAGTTGTGCCCCCCACTCAGCTCCTTTCTGAGGGGAAAGTATTTTGGCTGCCCAAAAACTATAGCTCCATTAGTAACGTTTCAAACTGCTGTCTCTCTTAAGGAGTGTAGGAATTTTTTTTTAGGAAATATGTATCTCATTTTTCCAGCATCCATAGTTCTGCAAACTGCTGCCGCTCCCCAGAACAGACCTTAAACACAAAGCCCCACCCTTTGTTGATGTCTCCTGCATTATTCTGGACGGACAACTCTCCATAATGCTTTGCTTCATTCTGTTGCGTGTGGGAAAAGTTCTGAGGCCTGCCATTGTGTCCTTCTTTTCAAGGAGTGTTGTCCCCGATTAGAGGATGTTTGGAGAGTCCAAAAGATTGGGAGATATGCTCAGAGCTGCAACAGAGCTTCCATTCAGGCAGCGTATAATAATCAAAACCACAAAAGTCCTCCAGAGTTTCCACATTTTAAGAAGTTCCTTCCTTGTTTTTGTTTTCAACAGGCATAAGAAGAACCGGGAAGTGGCCAGCGAGCTTCTGATGAGATTAAAAGACAACAGAGATCTTCAAAAGTTTCTTCAGGATTGCCAAGAGGTAAGGTGTTTTTTTTTTTGTTTTTTTTGAGGGAAAAGAATATTTGGCAAGAAAGGCCCCTCATATTCTCCTTGAACAAAGCTGGCTTAGAATCACGCTCTTTCTCTTTGGGTTTCCATTTGTCTCTCATCTCTGATCCATTAACTTATAATAGATAAGAGGCGTCATCCCTGAAGCAATTGATTACCTACCCTCTAATGGCAGCTAGTTATTAGAGGATTTCCCCGCCTACATTTTTCGTTAGCAGTTAAAGGAATTTTGTCTCTTTTTATTTTTAAAAATGGGATATTGTCCACCCTATGGACTTGATCCTGGAGATTAGGTGTTGTTGTTTAGTCGTGTCCGACTCTTCGTGACCCCATGGACCAGAGCACGCCAGGCACTTCTGTCTTCCATTGCCTCCCGCAGTTTGGTCAAACTCATACTGGTAGCTTCGAGAACACTGTCCAACCATCTTGTCCTCTGTCATCCCCTTCTCGTTGTGCCCTCCATCTTTTCCAACATCAGGGTCTTTTCCAGGGAGTCTTCTCTTCTCATGAGGTGGCCAAAGTATTGGAGTCTCAGCTTCAGGATCTATCCTTCCAGTGAGCACTCAGGGCTGATTTCCTTCAGAATGGTTCGGTTTGATCTTCTTGCAGTCCATGGGACTCTCAAGAGTCTCCTCCAGCACCATAATTCAAAAGCATCAATTCTTCAGTGATCAGCCTTCTTTATGGTCCAGCTCTCACTTCCATACATCGCTACTGGGAAAACCATAGCTTTTACTATATGGACCTTTGTTGGCAAGGTGATGTCTCTACTTTTTAAGATGCTGTCTAGGTGGTAAAGGGTAAAACAAAAATTCCAGATGGACATGATGTAATGTGAATCCCCCTACCCCCTGCCGCTCTGTTCATGGAAAAGAAACCTGTGTATGGCAGAATGCAAAGTCCACAGGGGACTAGTTTCTTGTTGTCTCACTTTGTTAAGAAAATCCACATGCATTTTTCATTCAGATCGAAGAGAGTCTTCTGGTGTATTGCCCAGAAAGGAGAGAAATTTCATGAGAAGCAGCCCCAGTAAGCCAGAGGGCTGCAGGGAAATCCCACCCTCCCCATTGCACCCCACACCTCTTTCCCAGGGTGGGGCTGGAAAAGGCTTTAATCTGTCTGAGATCTTGACAGCTGCCTCCTGCTGAGAGTTGACAGTGCAGGCTGGGTGGAATAGCATGAGGCAGCTCTCTGTGATCGTAGAATACGAGTCGTCCAGACCTTTCAGAGCCTGGGACAGACGGGACAAAGGGTAGAAGAGAAGGAATGGTTCAATCCCTGGCATCTCCCAGTCGAGCTGAGAATGTCTCCTGCTGTCAGGGCAGGTGTTGGGAGCAGGCCAGCAATAAATCATAAGGCGCCCGTGAGGTTAAGGCTTTGTTCAAAGAAACACAGCGGCTCAGGCCTAGTGAGCACAGCAAGTCTTCCTGATAGATCTTGCCCAAACGAGGAAGGTCTCTTGTCTTCCCACAGCTCTCTTAAGTCACCTAGTCCCCCAGTTCCTTCCCAAGCAATCTGAGACCCAGACACCTTGTCTGTCTTTGCTCCACCCTCTTCATACCTTTTTGGGTTCTGGGAGACCAAGCGGATGGGGGAGACAGCCTGGCTTCTCCACCAGCCTGCCTCTGCCTCTTGGCCCCTCTCCTCTTCAACCTCTGCTTCTGCCTCCGAGTCTGAACTGCCCTCTGCCACAGCCTCTTCCTGCTCACTAAACCCTATTACCTCTTCAGCTTCCAGCACCTACTCCCTCTGGTCACTCATCGTCATCCCACCACCAATCCCCTAGCTCTGAGCTTTCTTCCCCTGGGGTTTCCTTTCCCCAGCTGGCACCTCCCACCGCTTCTTGGCATCCAGCCAGTCTGTGACATCTGCCTGCAACCTCGAAGAGCCACTGTCAGTCGGCATAGACTGCACTAAGCTAGCTGAGCCAGTGGCCTGACTTAGTGTGAGCTTCCTATGCTCTTATCTCATGATGTTCCAGGACAGGAGCCTGAGAAAGCATCTTTCCATAGGTCAGGATAATATGGCACCCAGTAGGAACATGTTGCTGCCCTGGGGACAGAGGCCCCAGCAGGAAACTCCTTGGTCCATGAACAGGCCTCTTTGTTATCTTCCTCTGAAAGGCAGATTCTTCTAATTCCGGAACATTTCCCCTTTTATTGCCGCCCTTAACGAGCCTTTTATGAAGTGACCTTTGCAAATGTTCGTGAATGAATGAAAAATGCCCTTTGTCGGCCAAAGCCAGGGGCGGCTGGGCTCGCCATCCTGCTCCGCTCTGCCCGCCTTAGGCGAGGTCCTCTCTGTGTGGGAGACTTCTGCTGCAAGCAGCAAACTGTGCACATATTTTCCTGTTGGGGCAGTTGGCTGGAGAGATGCAGAGCACACTGCTTTTTCTAAACACGCCACATGCTTTCCTTAACCTTAAAATGGGAAGAACAGCCAACGGGTTTGGGGCCTTCTGATCTGGGCTAGGTTCGTTGGCAATAGCAGGTGGTCAGCAGCCCCAGGCAAAGGCAAGAGCCAGTGTGGTGTAGTGGTTAAGAGCGGTAGACTCCTAATCTGGTGAACTGAGTTCGCTTCCCCGCTCCTCCACATGCAGCTGCTGGGTGACCTTGGACTAGTCACACTTCTCTGACGTCTCTCAGCCCCACTCACCTCACAAAGTGTTTGTTGTGGGGGAGGAAAGGAAAGGAGAATGTTAGCCGCTTTGAGACTCCTTCGGGTAGTGATAAAGCGGGATATCAAATCCAAACAATTCTTCAAGAGCTGTGGCTTTCTTGTATTGAACTTAATGCAAGGATGCCCAATACATCTCGTGCTGAATGCTAGTAAATGTGTAGACCGTCTTACGTTGGGTCAAGCCACTGGTCCACCTAGTACTACCTACTCCAGCCTCCACCAAGACTGGTTATGTTTTACCTTCACTGTTGGAGGCAACATGCCTCTGGGTATCAGTTGTTGGGCATCACGAGTGGTAAAAGTGCTGTTGCATTCGGGGCCTACTTTTGGGCTTCCCATTGGCAATCGGTTGGCCACTATGAAGACAGAATGGGCCATTATCTTGATCCAGCAGACTCTTCCTACATATGCTTCAAATGTATAGTACGTATGCAGCCAATATCTGCAGTGGGGAGACTACTCTACCTGTGTCGGTTGCCCACCAGTTTAGCATCCTGGTGAATCTCAGAGTTTTAATCATCCTTGGGTCCCCAGGTGTTTATAGATTACAACTCACACCATCTCTAGCAAAGTTAGCCAATGGCCAGGGAGGATGGAAGCTGTGGTCCAATAACACCAAGGGACCCAACTTATGCAGAGATCCTATGTGAGTGGGGAAGATGACCCACGGCAAACGTTCACCCTCCAACACAAGGAGGATGGTGGAGACAGACATGGCGGTGCAACAGAGGTAGCAGAGTCACCATGCTTATCCCCAACTCTCCATCGCAGGAGAGGCATAACACCCAAGGAAGGTCGCTGCATTCTGTCATTCCCTTTCCACTCAGAGCAACAAGAACGATGGGAACAAATCATCTTCTTCTTAGAGGAGGGGAGGGTTATATGGTTGGAGGAGCCGCCCCGAGGCATCTGCAGCCACAACACAAAAAATACCCCTCTTCTTCTTCTCCCCTTCCCTCCCACAGCTGTCGCTCTGGATTAATGAGAAGATGCTTACAGCGCAGGACATGTCTTATGATGAAGCGAGGAACCTGCACAGCAAATGGTTGAAACACCAGGCCTTCATGGCAGAACTTGGTTCCAACAAAGAATGGCTTGACAAAATTGAAAAGGTGAGCGCGTGTGGGGGAAAAGCTGTGTGAAAGCCCACAAGATGTCCAAGGAACTGTCTCTGAGGTGCCTGCTGTTTGTTTGTTTGTTTGTTTTTAAATGCTCGTTTTATGCTTCAGAGCATTTGGCTTTTGAGACACACGGCGCCATTTTGACTGCCAAGCCTTTGGGTTAATATTAGTTTGATGTGGCATAAGAATTCCTCCCGAATGTGTCGAGGCGGCGCTGTGAATTTGTACAATTTCTTCTGTTGTGCACAAAGTGTTTTGAAATCTTCACCGTACTTGCCTGCGGTTACCTTGTGAGAGCAGTGACAGTGAGCTCCGTTTTTCACCTGGGCAGCTAAAGGCTGGTGTTTTAATGCATATATAGGATCCAGGCTACTATACTCAGGGATGTTTCCAGACTGCAGTGAGGCCTAGCTGATTTAGTAAGAAAAGAATGCCAGCTTTGGGCTTTAAAGTCCTTGGCTCAAGTCTCATCCCAATCAGGAATCCCCTCAGTCACCGCAAAACAGCTGTCCTCTCAGCTTTCCCTCCAGCCATTAATGTAGAGAGAATGACGTCTACCTGCTTCACAAATCTGCTCTTTGAATCAGCGAGGTAACAGCTGATTCATGTTATTTTTTAAAAAACTGGTTTTTAATTTCAAGTGACAAAACATGCCCTTAGTTGTTATACAGAAAAGAAAGAAAGAAACATTAACATCCACTTGTTTCTGGTCCCCAGGCTGTTCTAACCCACAAAGCTTAAAGGGTTTCTGTTCGTTTGCAGGAAGGGATGCAGCTCATTGCTGAGAAACCCGAAACGGAGGGAATCGTGAAAGAGAAGCTGACGAGTCTGCACCATATGTGGGAAGTGCTTGAAAGCACCACCCAGACGAAAGCCCAGCGGCTTTTTGATGCCAACAAGGCTGAGCTGTTCACCCAGAGCTGCGCTGACTTGGATAAGTGGCTGAATGGCTTGGAAAGCCAGATTCAGTCAGACGACTACGGCAAGGACCTCACCAGCGTCAATATTCTGCTGAAGAAGCAACAGGTGAAGTGATCGGAGCAGCTTCTTTCAGCAAGGAGAGGTGGTTGGAGATAGAGAAAGATATGAATATATGCATTTCCTTGTTTCTAAAATTAAAGTTACAGATAGGTAGCCGTGTTGGTCTGCCATAGTCAAAACAAAAAAAATTCCTTCCAGTAGCACCTTAAAGACCAACTAAGTTAGTTCTTGGTATGAGCTTTCGTGTGCATGCACACTTCTTCAGATACACACTGTGTATCTGTGTATCTGAAGAAGTGTGCATGCACACGAAAGCTCATACCAAGAACTAACTTAGTTGGTCTTTAAGGTGCTACTGGAAGGAATTTTTTTTGTTCTAAAATTAAAATTACACAACTGCCTTTCCAAACACCGAGCATGCAAGGTGGCTGAAATCCCTCACTCTTGAAGCCATTATTATTATTATTATTATTATTATTATTATTATTATTATTATTACCTCGTACCTACAGGACCGCCTCTCCTGGTATGTCCCACGGAGGACCTTACGGTCTTCAAACAAAAACATCTTGGAGGTCCCAGGCCTCAGGGAGGTTAGGCGCCTCAACCAGAGCCAGGGCTTTTTCGGCCGTGGCCCCAATCTGGTGGAACGCTCTTTCACAAGAGATTAGGGTCCTGTTGGTCTTGACATCTTTCCACAGGGCCTGCAAGACAGAGCTGTTTCACAAGGCCTTTGGTCAGGGCACAGCCTGACCCCCTCCTTTGGCAGTCCTCACAGAACTCTAGCCCAATGGTTGCCATTAATTTGATTTAAACTGATTTTATAATGAAATGATTTTAGAATGTTGTATTATTTTACTGTTGTTAGCCGCTCTGAGCCCAGCTTCGGCTGGGGAGGGCAGGATATAAATAAATTATTATTATTATTATTATTATTATTATTATTATTATTATTACTGCTACTACTACCTATTTACTTGCCCTTCACCCTAAGGTCTCAATGCAGGTTGCAACATTAAAATACGAAATTGAAACACAGAATATGTAACATAACAACAACAGGTATCTGAAGAAGTATGCATGCACACGAAAGCTTATACCCAGAACAAACTTAGTTGGTCTCTAAGGTGCTACTGGACAATTTTTTAATTTATTATAACAACAACAACACACTTTCCTAGTAGTACAACCTTCTCCCACCAGGTGCCCTCTTGATGTTTTGGGCTACACTCCTTCACAGCCCCTCAAGTTGATTGGGGCTGATGGAAGCTGGAGTCAAACAACTTCCAAAGAGCATCAGGTTGGGGAAGGTTGCTGCAGCACAGCATCGCACTGGAAGAGAATGGCTAGTGAACATGTATATTCCTCTCCCTGCCATTTTAGATGCTTGAGAACCAAATGGACGTCCGTAAGAAAGAGATCGAGGAGCTGCAAAGCCAAGCCCAGGCTCTGAGCCAGGAGGGCAAGAGTGCCGACGAAGTTGACAGCAAACGCTTCATCGTGGAGAAGAAGTTTGTGGAGCTGCTGGAACCCTTGACCGAGAGGAAAGCCCATCTGCTGGCCTCCAAGGAGATCCACCAGTTCAACCGGGATGTGGAGGACGAAATTGTGAGTTTCAAAGTTCTTCCAAGGTCCACTTGCTGAGAAAGCAGATGGAGAGAAGTTTCTCCCATAGTAATGGAACCTGATTTCACCCAATGAAATTGAGTGGCGGGAGATTCTAGGCAGACAGAAGCAAGTTCTTCTTTATGCAGCACATAATTTGCACCCACCAAGTTAAAAGGAGATGAGATTCATAGAGGATAAGATCACCAGGGGCTACTAGCTGCAATGGTTGGGTCTGCCTGTTACCCTTCATTTCCCGTGGATATACCATTGAGTTACTTTGCCATCTTATTTCCTTCCTTCTAGTTGTGGGTTGGAGAGAGGATGCCCATTGCCACATCGACAGATCATGGGCACAACCTCCAGACTGTACAGTTGCTCATTAAGAAGAATCAGGTAAGTGGCTAAACCTGCCTGGATCCAAAGTAGTACAGTGATTCCCAAATGGGCAGACGATCAAGGGAGGCCTTTAGGCATGCTTTCTCTCACAATACTAGGGATCACCCAACAAAGTAGAGCAGGTGGATAGACGAAAAGAAGTACTTGTATCACTTTGACCCACAAACACGCAAGTGGAGCCCAGAAAGCACATTTGTCATTTTTGAAATCTCCCTACCCCTACCTCCTAGTCTTTAGTGTACACCTTGCATTGTGGTCAGATTTGGCAGAAGTGTTGTGCCCTTTTTACAGACTGTGAGACCGGTGGTATAGAGATATCACCCAGATCTCACCTAAGACATCAGTGGCAATGCCAGAAGTTGAATCCTCTCTTCCCAATGTCCCTCCAGGATGGATGGTGGTGGCTGTGATCAAGTGTATTACCCACCCCTCACCAACAGGTCCCAGGGCTGGTGGCAACAATTTAAAATTCAGAATTAAAAACAGTTAAAACAATTTAAGTCACAGAAGGAGGGTGGGTCCTAAAAACATACATTTCAGGTGTCAAAAGGCCAGGGTAAAGAGATTCGGTTAAAACAACCTGCTCTATAGGTTAAGCTTGTCATTATGTTCTCCTGCATGCAGACTCTACTGCCATGGACAGCGGGTGTTGAAACTCAAGGGATGGCACCTTGGCACCATTTATGTGGAAAGACAGAGTGCAAATATAAATAACGAGTCTCTGGTCCCAACATACATCTTATTAAATATTAAATCAGAGTTTCCCAACCTGGGGTCGCCATCTTGTTTTTTTGGACTACAATTCCCATCATCCCTAGCCAGCAGGACCAGTGGTCAGGGATGATGGGAATTGTAGTCCAAAAACAGCTGGGGACCCAAGCTTGGAAAACCCTGTATTAAAGGATAACACTGTAAGATGCAAAAGTCACCCTGGAGATACCAGTCTCTGTGGCGAGTGTAACATAAAGGCCCAAAGGCCTTCAAGTTGTCATCTCGTTGCCTTCCCTGTAGTAGTAATGAGTCCTTTCGCCCGCTGAAATTTATGCCGCTGGGCCAAAATGACTGATGGAAGCACAGGTACCGTCAGAACATTTTGTGCACTCGATTTCTCTCAAATTCTCTCACACAGCATTCTGGGAGTCTGCCCTCCTGGCTGACTTCCCGTTGTCTTTCTTTCCAAAGTGTTTGTTCGATGAGCTATTTCCAACCCGAGTGTTGAATTTCCCACATTAGACACTTCAGAAGGAAATCCAGGGGCACCAGCCTCGCATCGACGACATTTTCGAGAGGAGCCAAAACATCATTACAGACAGCAGCCTTAATGCCGAAGCAATCCAGCAGCGGCTGGCAGACTTGCAGCAGCTGTGGAGCCTCCTGATAGAGGAGACGGAGAAACGCCACAAGCGCCTTGAGGAGTCCCACAAAGCCCAGCAGTACTACTTTGACGCCGCGGAGGCCGAAGCCTGGATGAGCGAACAGGAACTCTACATGATGTCAGAAGAGAAGGCCAAGGTAAGTTGGCATCCATGTAGACGCGGCCTATGGGCACCAGGGGACATCCACACTATTGGTTTATGCCAGTTTGGAAACCAGGCTAATTGACATGGCTTCGAAGGACTCTGGGAACTGCCATTTTATGAGGGGTGCTGCAATTTTGTTGCCAGATATCCCATATACCCTTCATAGAGCTATGGGCTCCAATGGTCCTTAGGACTGGTTCAACATAGGCATGTACTGTCAATTTGATTTCTGTACACTTGATTAGAAGCACACATTGCAACCATGTTCTCTCATATAATAATGATAATAATTTATTATTTACACCCCACCCATCGGGCTGGGTTTGCCCAGCCACTCTGGGCAGCTTCCAACATAATAAAACATGATCATAGATCAAACCTCCCTAAACAGGGCTGCCTTCAGATGCCTTCTCAAAGTCAGATAGTTGTTTATTTCCTTGACATCTGATGGGAGGGCGTTCCACAGGGCGGGCACCACCACCGAGAAGGCCCTCTGCCAGTCCCCTGTAACCTCACTTCTCACAGGGAGAGCACCACTAGAAGGCCCTCGGAGCTGGACCTCAGCTTCCTGGCTGAGCGATGGGGGTGGAGACGCTCCTTCAGGTATACTTGCATGTATGATTGGGTTATGTGACACCACAAACACAACATACCATCTCAAACACAGTGCCTTGGGGTGGAGTTAGTTCAGTTACCTCAGTCATCAAGTGTACAGCAATCTAATGCAGGAAAACTCAACGGATATACAGGCAGCTCCCCACTTAAGGCGCATTTGACTCACTCACGACCAAATCTTTGTGTGGCACTAGGAAATAAAGAAATAAATTTGATTTAAACGGCGAAAAGGTGCGAAAATGGCAAAAGCGGCTCAAATACGATCTCAAAAACTGCAAAAGTGGTTCAAAAAGAGAAGGGAAAATGCCTAATAAGGGTTGCTGGGTTTTCCAAGGGCTTCTAGAGGTTTAGAAGGTGTTTATACTGGTTTTTAGATGGTGTTCCCTACCATACCCTCGTACCTACGGGACCGCCTCTCCTGGTATGTCCCACAGAGAGGTTAGGCTGGCCTCAACTAGAGCCAGGGCTTTCTCGGCCACGGCTCCAATCTGGTGGAACGCTCTGTCACAAGAAACTAGGGCCCTGCGGGACCTGACATTTTTCTGCAGGGCCTGCAAGACAGCACTGTTCCCCACAGGCCTCTGGCAATCTGCACAGAATTTTGCTTGATGGTTGCCATTAATTTGATCTTAATTTGATTTTAATTAATTTTATAATGAATGTTTTTAGAATGTTGGACTATTTTGATTGTTGTTAGCCGCCCTGAGCCCAGCCTCGGCTGGGGAGGGCGGGATATAAATAAAAATTATTATTATTATTATTATTATTATTATTATTATTATTATACGTGATTTTACTTACATATGCGGTCTCTGGGAAGTTGTGGACGCTCCTTCCTTGGAGGTTAGTAAGCAGTGGTTGGATGGCCATCTGTCATGGATGATTTAGCTGAGTTTTCTGCATTGCATCATGTTGGTCTAGAATGACCATTTGAGTCCCTTCCAACTCTACATTTCTATTATTCTACCGCCCCAAACCAATTGGGGTCCCATATCTTTTTATGAAATCCTCCCCAGAGAGTTGCCGAGGGAGACAGAGATAAATGAGTAAGAGTTATTGCCCAGCAGAAATCACTTTCAGGTTCTATAAATCATTTGGCTGGTGGAGAAGTTTAATGCTTTGGCGCAGTCCTAAGCATCATTTAGCCCAGAATCCATCTTCCAGTAGTCGGTGCCTGTTTCTATTTTTGCTGCTTTGATTGAAAGGTTCAATTTTTCCACATTTCTATTTCTCTCTCTGTGTCCCCCCCCCTTTCTGTGGAAAGTCTGACGTCATTTATGTTTAATGACACAGAAATATCCAGCAAGAACTGCTACCCAGACACAGTCAGAACATGTCAAGGTTCTGTGAGTTTACGAAATACAGCTACAGGAAAACAGTGCGATTGCACAGGGTAGCTGGAGTGAACCAGCAGATACCTGTAATTTCTTCCCCCAAACTCTTGTGCTTCTCAGTGCGCGCTTGCTGAAGTCGGTTTTAGAACATGATTGAACCACTTAAGAGAAATCAAGCCACATCTTCTTCCTTCGCTGCCCCGTCTCTTATATGCTTTATATGCTGTGGATTCTCAGGTTTTTATTGGGGTGGAGCAAGAAGGCCCTTTTTTCTAGCCCTAGTTTGTGAACACCTTTTTCAAACAAACAAACAAAATATCCCAGGTTTGTTTATACAGTCGTACCTTGAATACCAAACACTTTGGTACTTGGACGTTTTGGCTCCCGAACTCCCCAAACTCGGAAGTGATTGTTCCAGTTTGCAAACGTTCTTTGGAACCTGAACATCCGACTGGGCTTCCACGGCTTCCAATTGGCTGCAGCAGCTTCCTGCAGCCAATCGGAGGCTGCGCTTTGGTTTCCAAACGTTTTGGAAGTTGAACGGACTTCCAGAATGGATTCCATTCGACTTCTAAGGTACGACTGTATTTTAACTCCTCTACTTGGTTCACGTTGATTTGCTTTGGTTATAGGTCATATTATAATTGCGACCTAACCTGGTGCTATCAGCTAATTCACAACCTGTCCTGTCTTTTCTTTTTCAGAATAATTTTTATTAAATTTCCCATTTTACAATTTCAAATAAACATTTTACAAACTTTAAAATATCCAATGACTTCCCTTCTTCTCTTTCCATGGTTCATTTTACCCATCCTACATCCCTGCATATTTTACTATAACCATTCAAATCAATTTCCCACTTTTACATCCATCAAAAAATATTTACTCTGTTGAATTTATCTTAATGCTGCTAGCATTTTCAACTGTATACAATTATTTCCCACATATTCAATAAATGTTTTCCAAACTTCTTTAAACGTATGTTCTTCTTGCTCTCTTATTCTATATGTTAAATCTGCAAGTTGCTTATATTCATAAGTTGTCAAGCTTATTTAGTTGGGACCTCACTCACTTTCCATTTTTGGGCTAACAAAACATGGGCCACGGTAGTTGAATACATAAATAACCTTTTCTAACACCTGGGAATTTCAGTCTGAGTTATCCCCAACAAAAAGGAATCTGGCTTTTGGGGGGAAAGTAGTTTCAAACATTTCCCCCCAATTCATTATAAATCATTTCCCAATACCTTTTTACATGTCCACCACATGTGGAGGAACATTCTCTCCACTCCCTTGCACTTCCAACACTTATCTGATTCTGTTTTATAAATCTTAGCCAGCCAATTCACAACCTGTCTTTTGGCTTGGACCCGTTTCCTTGTGTTTGCTTTTTTCCCCAGTGGCTTATATCTTTTCTGGAGCTTTCAGCCATTTCGTTTGGATAGATGCCCCTCTTTTTCAACTTCCTAAAGTCAGGAAAGGGAGCTTGTAGCCTGATTTGAAACGCCTGCGTTGAAAAGATCAGGATGCTGAAGGTGTTAGATAGAGCCTTTGGCCTGGTACAGCAAAACTCTTCTCATGTTCTTACCTCCTTAAGTAATTTAAGGCAGTCAGGAGGTGGCCCAGCCTTTTGGCACATATGCCACCTGTCAGGCCCAGAGTGCCGCTCAAACAGGAGTGGCTTGCCCAGTGAAGTTGCGCTGCATTGCAATAGCCTCCGGGTAGCAGTGTCGCTCCTGTTTACCAGAAGGTGGGGGGAGCTTGGCAGAGGCATGGTCAGGACAGGAAAGAGATACCAGTCAGAGTGCCAGACTGGCTCTGCTGGTGCATCTGTGCCACCCTGACCTTGCCACTGCCTCTCCCAGTAAGTGGCACTGATGCTGCTGCCAGGAGGCTATTCTTGTATCTTCACTCTGCCCCCAGCCTCACCTGGAGTACTGTGTCCAGTTCTGGGCACCACAGTTCAAGAAGGACACTGACAAACTGGAACGTGTCCAGAGGAGGGCAACCAAAATGGTCAAAGGCCTGGAAACGATGCCTTATGAGGAACGGCTAAGGGAGCTGGGCATGTTTAGCCTGGAGAAGAGGAGGTTAAGGGGTGATATGATAGCCATGTTCAAATATATAAAAGGATGTCACATAGAGGAGGGAGAAAGGTTGTTTTCTGCTGCTCCAGAGAAGCGGACACGGAGAAACAGATCCAAACTACAAGAAAGAAGATTCCACCTAAATATTAGGAAGAACTTCCTGACAGTAAGAGCTGTTTGACAGTGGAATTTGCTGCCAAGGAGTGTGGTGGAGTCTCCTTTGGAGGTCTTTAAGAAGAGGCTTGACAACCATATGTCAGGAGTGCTCTGATGGTGTTTCCTGCTTGGCAGGGGGTTGGACTCGATGGCCCTTGTGGTCTCTTCCAACTCTATGATTCTATGATTCTATGAATCTGGGATGTGGAACTGCAATGTCAGGTGAGCAATAAAAGAGAATGGGAGCAATATATCTGTCAAAATTACAAATACCTAAATACAGACGGTCGTTTACCCTCGCTAGATTCAACGTGCTGCCATCTGCCTTATTGCGGGGCAGATTCGAGGGTAAACCATACACGGAACGAGTCTGCACCTGCGGCTTGATGGAGGTAGAAACTTGTCTCTCATGTCTTGTTACGCTGTCGTTTCTACGGGGATATACACTTGGTACTTATCACCCCTGCTATACAAAAATCTCCAAATGGGTCCAAACTTCAATGTCTAAAATCCCTGGTAGAGGACAAGGATCCAGAGATCACCCGAAGGGTGGCCAAATTCTGTGCGACTGCCATAAAACCTAGGGAACAAGCTGTGTTACCATACTGACCAAGGCCTTAAATGACAATTTTAGGTTATATTTTAGTGATTAAGATTTAACTTACATATTTTTAACTGCTTCTATATCTGTATTGTCCCTGTTATACCCAATTGCAAGTTAAAATGTATCCCTACCGTGTTTTATGACTTCCCTGATATTGTATGTGAGCTGGAACTGGTCTGTGACCGAAATAATAAATTTATATTATATTATTATACTCTGCCCCCCCCCCCAGAGCTGCTCCTGGACCCTAGTGCACTTCAGCCCTCTTTCCATCCCCTCTTATCTTTTATTTAAAGATATTTAAAGAATTTAGCCTGATCTTTTATTTCCCTTCTCTTCCTACCCCCACCCCATTTATGAAGATCACCTGCTCTGAGACCCCATAGCTAATTCTCCCCTGGCCTCCTCGCTGGACCAAGTAGGACCAATTCAGCCAGCTAGCCCTGGGGATTATCTAATTGATTTTTGATGTTTGAATTTTATTGTTACTCATGTTTTATACTGTATTTTATGCTGCTTTTATAATTAAGTGTTTTAAAGGGTTTAAAATTTCTTGTTGCCGCCCTGAGCCTGGTTTTTGAATAATAAAAAATTATTTTTTTTAATTAAAAAATATTATTATTATTAATATTATTATCATCATCATCATCATCTTGGTGTGGGTCTGCCTCTGGATATTACTGAGTTGGGAGCAGAGAGCAGGATGACGGAGGGACAGCCCTGCGTCTGTGCATGTAGTGGGCACCTCCTGCAACTTTGTCTCATTAAAATTATCGGTGCCTTAAAATTACCAATAAAAGACAAGAGGTTTTTAAAAAGTTGACCCCCCAAAAAGCCCAAGTATAAGTAAAAATAGTTTAAAATATACATTATAATATGCATTGTGGGTGGAATGCGGTTTGAGGCTCTTAGAAACTATGTCTGTGCAAGCATTTCAGCTTGCCAGGCAGAACAATTTTCCCCTCAGTCCCTGTTCTGTTCTCTGACACACACACCCAAACCAATTTGGGGGGTGCACAGGGGAAGAAGGGGGAGAAGCCACATTCTGCAAGCAGAAGTTTCTCCTGACAGGGTTTGTTAGGTGAAGCCCTCCCTATTTACGCACACCAAGATGACTCCCTCCATCATGGTGTCATGCAAGGAAAATGACGCTGTCCTCTCTCGCCACTTTAGGATGAACAAAGTGCAGTTTCCATGTTGAAGAAACACCAGATTTTGGAGCAGGCCGTAGAAGACTATGCTGAGACCGTGCACCAGCTATCCAAGACTAGCAGGACTTTGGTGGCAGACAATCATCCAGAGAGGTGACTCTTGCTGTTTTATATTTGTAGTTTGCCGTTTCCCCAAGGAATTTTTAAGAACTTCCATGCTGGATTTAAGTCCAGCAAGTGTAGTTTCCTTTCTGCACTCCCCATCCTGGCTCAACAACAAATGGTCCAGACTATGGTCCCGACTATGGTCCAGTAAACACATAACTAGGAACAGTGGTGCCCCACAATGTGAATAATGCTGCTTTTGCACACCAGAGGAGGAGAACTGAAAGCTTCAACTTCTACTTTTAAACTAACCCCAGTTTCCCATGACGTTTGTTCTCAGGAAACCATAGTTTGCCTATGCTGTGGTTTCAGAACAAGGTTGGATCTGGAGCTAAGGTATGCTCTCAGTAACCATAGCTTAAACAAACCAGTTCCTCAAGTTTGGACATCATGGGGAACTGTGTTTAGTTTAAACCTTTAAGCTGATCAGTTATCCAGTAGTGCCAGACTTCTGTCAGACTACTGGGAGAAATAATATTGAACCTGAGCAACACAGCTGCCAATAGGAACATACCATACAAATAAATATTTAACATTCCTATCCTGTCTGCAAATAAATGATGTCCAAAGAGTGTTTTTATATTTTTAGATGCTTTTTACGTTTAGTAATCCTTTGAGCCTCCAATGAATCCTTTCAGGTGGCTTACAAATTCCAAAACTAAGAATAAAGAAACACACATTTAGTTATTAAAAAGAGAAAAGGAACGAAGGTAGAATTCAGAGTATCTCTTGCACGCTGTCCACTGACCTGCAGGGAGGTTTCAAAGAAGGGTAAGATGGAGGCGTTTATATCAAACAGACAAAGGTACCGTAATCAGAAGTTCAAGATGAACAGCTGTATAAATCAGAGACGATTGTCCCCTGAAAAAGGAAACTGGAGGCAGGGAGCGCCAAATGGGGGGAGAAAACCCAAATGCAGTCCGACAAAGGAAATGGTAAATAATTCATGAGTACATATATTTGACAGCTGATGCTGGAATTCAGCATAAACTGGGCAGAGAAAACTGGGAGGAAAAGAGTTCACGGAGAGGGTTAGTTTCTCCTCTGTCCTGTTCTGCACGGATCCAGAAACGATTTGCCAACTTGCACGTGCTCCTAAATTGTCGTTCACTGGACAGGAAATAAGCGATGCATCAATCAAAATTGCATTGCATTTCCTTTGGAAATTTAAACACACTCAGGCTGCGGAAGAAGCCTTTCCAGTGATGTGGATGATCTGTTTATCAATAGCATTCATCGCTGGCGGAAATCCTGGACATCTGAGCCTTTTCCTCTGGGTCATGGGAAAAAGTCGTAGAATCGGGCTGTCAGGTCTGGAAAGTATCTTAGCGCACATCTCGCAGGCTTGTCTTTTTAAAACAAACAAAACTGGAAACTGTCAGATTTTGTGAACTTTGTTCTGGCGTCCTAGCTCCACTACAATCGATGAGCTACATCGGGGGCAATAGGCTGATGTTTCCCACAGGCCAGATTTGACTCCCGCAACAAATTTACTGAGCCGTCAGCTTCCCAAATTTGACAGCAAGCAGCACTGGCAGATTGCATCAATAACTGGAAAGGTGGAAGGTAGGGCAGGGGAACCTTTTGCGGGATGAGGGCCACATTCCACCATAAGCAACATTTCAGGGGCCGCATGGGTGGGGCCAGAAGGAAAAATGGGCAGAGCAATGGATTTTACTCGTAGGCTTGTGCAGTAGGCTATATTCCAGCCATGCAAAAGGCAGAGCTTTTTCCATAGAAACATTTCTCCGTCCAGGGAAGCAGGAAGCATTGTCTAAGATGAAGGACATATTCCAGCTAGGCAAAAGCAGTCAAGGATGCTGTAGAGCAGGACTAGGAAAGGGCCGTGGCTTGCGGTGTGGGGGTCATGGACTGGTAAGAGTCCCAAGGACCAGGTAGAGAGACAAGGGACCACATTTGGCCCCCGGGCCTGACGATCCCCATCCCAGGTGTAAGAGGCAAGTCCAATAAGGTGCGCTAATTATTATTTACAACTAATTCTGGGATGTCTGTTTGGCTTTGGGGGAATCAACAGGATGTGAAGTGTGTATGCACACGCAGAAAAATACCTATTATAACCATGCCACTAAAAATCCAAATCATCCCAAACAAATTGACAAACAGAAAAAGCCTAACAATGCGGCTCATGCTCTTCTGTTACTGTTACAACGTAAAAATAATAATAAAGCGAAATCCATCTGTCTTTTAGTAAAACCACTAAAAATCAGAAAGGGTTAGGACTCTAGGAATTAAGAAATACAGTTTGCATGTTTCTTTGAGAATATAGCTAAAATGTGCCTGCATGAGAAAACTCTGTTTGTTTAACTGGTAAGTAAACACACCACTAAAATAAGAAAAATTCAATTTGTAAGCAATTTCACTGTATATCTGTGCTGGCAACACATGTAATCAGCACTTGCTTAGGATCATATACCTGAAATCAGTGAGCCAAATGAGTGATCCCATTTATGTCTAAAGCAAATAAACAATAAATTTAGTCATTCAGCAGTTAGGCAGACACGGATTGCATCTCCCTGGAGTCACCAGTGTGGCCCCCCAGGCTCCAGTACCACCAGCGGCACCTATGAAAGGTCGGCCCCTCAAATATCCCCTCAAAATATCCACAGGGCATGAGAGACTCTCCATTCTTCCTGCTAAGTTCCTGTTTGCACTGGCTCAGCTTTTCCTTCCTTGTACATTTCACTCGTTGCCCAAATTGTACATTCACCCTCCCATCCATTCTGAGCAGATGAGAGGGGCAAAGAGCTTCTGTCTGTTTATGGCAATGGCTGGGGTGCCATGCCTGTACCATTTTCTATTCTTTACAGTGCGGCAGCCATTTTGTATTATGCCACATCCTAGCAGTGGCCATTTTGTGTCAGGTTGCCATACATCTTGAATTTCCTGGACGTAACCAGAATACTGCCATCGGAAGTAGTGTCTGAGTGGAAGGCGCTTGAATGTCCGGGAAAATCCGGACATATGGAAACCCGTATTGGTGATTTCCCTCAAAAATCGCTCGAAAACCTCCTCCTTTTTTGTGAATTTGCTAAAGAAGCTCAACAAATTTGGGCAGGGAAAGAAAAAATAAAAAGCTGAATAAGTTTTCTGTCCAGATTTTCACTGTTTGAAACATGGCAACCCTAATTTTGTCCCTTGCGTCCACGGCGCTTTTGTAGTAGAAAGAGGAACTGTGCCTCCAAATAAAATAGTATGTTAAAAAAAATTTTTTTTTTAAGTGGATGGATTTGACTCTCTTCTCATACATTCCCTTGTCTTCCCCTCAGTGAGCGCATTAGCATGCGGCAGTCCAAAGTGGACAAGCTGTACGCAGGCCTGAAAGACCTCGCTGAGGAGAGGAGAGGCAAGCTCGATGAGAGACACAGGCTGTTCCAGTTGAACCGCGAAGTGGATGACTTGGAGCAATGGATTGCCGAAAGGGAAGTGGTGGCCGGATCCCATGAGCTGGGACAGGATTACGAACATGTGACAGTAAGATGATCAGATGACCCTTCCCATTTTTTCAGCTTTCCACAATTTGCAGTTGTTTCGTTTTTTCCTGTATTTCGTTAGTATGCAAGGCAGTCTACAGGTAATGTCCATGGTTGGAAAGGCCAGTTGGCCAAAGAACAAGAAATGAAAACCAAAACTTGTATTCCACAGTTTTATACACACACACACACACACACACACACACACAAAAAAATAAATAAGAGCTGTTGTGGTTACAGTGTTGGACTTGGACCTGGGAGATCAAGGTTCAAATCCCCATTTAGCCACGAAGGTCCACAACTGATCTTTGGTCACTCACCGGCACTCAACCTAACCTACCACAGAAAGTTGTTATCAGGACAAAATGGTGGCAGGGACCACGCACACCACTTTCAGCTCCTTGGAGCTAGGTCATTTTACCCAGCGCTTGTACGGGGAGCAAAAAAAAAAAGGTCTTTTGTGGTGTGAGAAGCAATGATCTTTGACCCTTGCTGTTAAATTGTACAAAGTGTCGCAATCTGACAATTAATACAGGCAATGGGAATAGTCTCGATAATAACAGTTTATTACTAGTACCCTGCCCGTCTGACTGGGTTGCTCCAGCCACTCTGGCCAGCTTCCAACAGAATATAAAGGAACACAACAAAACATCAGATATTGAAAGCTTTCCAATACAGGGCTGCCTTCAGGTGTCTATGAAAAGTCATATAATTGTTTAGCTCTTTGACATCTGATGGAGGGGCATTCCACAGGAGAGGTGCAACTACCAAGAACGCCTTTTGCCAGGCTCCCTGAAACTTAACTTCTCACAGTGAAGGAACTACCAGATGGCCCTCAGAGCTGGACCTCAGTGTCTGGGCTGGACAATGGGGGTGGAGATGCTCATTCAGGTAAACAGGTGTACATCATTCACATAGACGCATGCACATACATATGTATAGATACACGGCCTAGGACCCTCGTACCTACAGGACCCCACGGAGGACCTTAAGGTCCATAAATAGCAACACCCTAAGAGGTCCTGGGCCCTAAAGAAGTCAGATTAGCCTCAACCAGAGCCAGGGCCTTTTCAACATTGGCTCCGGCCTGGTGGAACGCTCTGTCTCATGAGACCAGGGCCCTGCAGGATCCGGTTTCTTTCTGCAGGACCTGTAAGACAGAGTTGTTCCACCTGGCCCTTGGCTTGGAATTAATTTGATCCCTCCCCCTCTTTCTTTTTTCCTTTCTCCTTCTGTGTTGGAACTCCTATTTGGGGACTTCTCTGGCTTTTTTCTGGCCCATGTAGGACCAGTCTAGATAGTTAGCCTTGGTGAAGACTTGATGTTTTTATCCCCCAAAATTTTTTGATTAAGTTTCCACTGAAATGAGGCTACATTTTAATGTTTTAATGTATTTTAATCTTGTTTTTAAAGCTGTATTTCAATCAATTGTTTTTATATTTGGTGTTAGCCGCCCTCAGCCCGGTCTTGGCTGGGGAGGGCAGGGCATAAATAAAATTTATTTTTATTATTATTATTATTATTATTATTATTATTATTACTACTACTACTACGACTACTACTACTAACATCCATATATTCCACATATCTGACTCCTCTTCAGCTTCTGGTACAGTCTCGTGTTGCTGATGTCAGTCTCTTTTCGAACATCACTGATGTTGTAATGTATTGTTACCCAAGCAAGCTGGAAAGTGGCCTTCCACTTGATTTGGAACCCGTTCCCTTAACGGCCTCTCTCTTTCCAGATGTTGCAAGAGCGATTCCGCGAATTTGCCCGGGACACCGGCAACATTGGGCAGGAGCGTGTGGACACCGTCAACCACATGGCCGATGAGCTCATCAACTCCGGACATTCTGACGCCGCCACCATCGCCGAGTGGAAGGACGGTCTCAACGAGGCCTGGGCTGACCTCCTGGAACTCATCGACACAAGAACGCAGATCCTCGCCGCCTCTTATGAACTGCACAAATTTTACCACGATGCCAAGGAGATCTTTGGGCGGATACAAGACAAACACAAGAAGCTGCCCGAGGAGCTTGGGAGGGACCAGAACACGGTGGAAACCTTGCAGAGGATGCATACAACGTTCGAACACGACATTCAGGCCTTAGGGACACAGGTGTGCATGCTGAGACAGTATTTTTTAGCACAGCCCCCTTAATGCAGGGATCTACGTGGTTTCAGGTGGTCAAGAAAGAAGATTGTGCATTGATATGGGCTGCCAGCAGCTCTCCTTTGTTTTCTGGTCTTCTAGGGTGGTCCCCCATGGCTGCCCACCAACCTCAATCTACTTTTAGCTACTCCTACCTACTTGCCAAGGGTTGCGGGTGGCGCTGTGGGTTAAACCACAGAACTTAGGACTTGCCGATCAGAAGGTCGGTGGTTCGAATACCCATGACGGGGTGAGCTCCCATTGCTCGGTCCCAGCTCATGCCAACCAAGCAGTTTGAAAGCACATCAAAGTGCAAGTAGATAAATAGGTAAACGGCATTTCTGGCAGGAAGGTAAACGGCATTTCCGTGTGCTGCTCTGGTTCGCCAGAAGCGGCTTAGTCATGCTGGCCACATGACCCAGAAGCTGTACGCCGGCTCCCTTGGCCAATAAAGCGAGATGAGCGCCGCAACCCCAGAGTCGGCCACAACTGGACCTAATGGTCAGGGGTCCCTTTACCTTTACTTTACCTACCTACCTGCCTTCTTACAATTAGCTAAGGGGGTAGCACATTGCAAGCTTCCTCCTCCATAGACTCAATGCTGCCCTTGTGGAACTCGGCCGCCCCTGCTGTTAGGCAGAATGAGACAGTGCCTCAGGTGGCAAATGCTGGGGGTTGGGTAGTAGTGGTAAAGTGTCGGAGGGCACAGCTGTGTTTGTGTGCCACACAGCCTTCCCTGTGCCACCCAAGCTGGTCTGTTGCCCTCTGTCCCCATGTTCAAGTAAGATTCATCGGTCAGTCTGATCGGCTTCCGTACGTGGAATCAGGCGAGTGCCGTCTTGTCCTTTGCCTCAGGCAGTAAAATGACTTGGGCTGGTCTCGGTTGCCCATATGTCTTAAAGCTTATTGTTATGTCTGCCGGCGTGGTTGCTCGAGAGCGGACAGGCAAGACCCCCACTGGTCTTTTCAAAGGCTTTATTATTGGTGCAAAAGCATTCACAGTGCAGGATGTCTTACTCAGTCACTAGCAGAATCCGGGAGTGAGCGGTCCTTAAACTTTCCCCAGCAGAGTAGTCTTTTGACCCCCATCCTACGCCTTCTCTCTCTGTGCGTAAACCGACTGCGCAGAGAGGGTTGGGCAGAGGGGGACCTGCCTCCCCCCCCCCCGCTTTGTCCATGCTCAGTGCTGTGGCTCTCCTCCGAGCCCTGCACCCCTTCCCCACTGTAGGCGTGGCTTCCCTCCTCCGCGGAGGAAGTCCTGCTTCGCACGATCTTTGGAGGCTCCCTGTAACCCAGCTGTCCTCCCACCTCTCGCCTCTGAGCTGATGGCAGTTCCCTGACACTTATCTTCACAGTCATAATGGCTAGGAACTTGGTGGTTAGTCTTGTTTTGAAATAAGAAGCCAAGGTGGTCATATCTCCCGGTATGCCCCATGCAGAGCCTCAAGGTCCATAAATACCAACACCCTAGTGGTCCCGGGCCCTAAGGAACTTAGATTAGCTTCAACCAGAGCCAGGGCCTTTTCAGCACTGGCTCTCCTGGTGGAATGCTTTGCCTCATGAGACCAGGGCCCTGCAGGATCTGATTTCTTTCCGCTGGGCCTGTAAGACAGAGTTGTTCCGCCTGGCCTTTGGCTTGGAGCCAATTTGATTCCCTCCCCCTCTTTCTTTTTTCCTTTTTCCTTTCTCCTCCTGTGATGAGGCTGCATTTTAATATTTTAATGTTGTATTCTAATCTTTTTTTTAAGTTGTATTCATTCAACTTGTTGTTGTTAGCCACCCTGAGCCCGGCCTTGGCTGGGGAGGGCGGGGTATAAATAAAAATTATTATTATTATTATTATTATTATTATTATTATTATTATTATTATTATTATTAATTCTGTACCCGCTGCCACATTCTGCAACATTGCTCATCTCCCAGGTTTTGCAGCCTAGTTGCAGCCCTGGCTATAGTTCCATAGCAGGCCTTCCAACAATCGCATTGGCTGATGGGCTTCCTCTTTCTTCCCTCGCCAGGTAAGGCAACTGCAAGAAGATGCCGCCCGCCTCCAGTCTGCTTACGCTGGAGACAAGGCCGACGATATCCAAAGGCGTGAAAATGAGGTCCTGGAAGCGTGGAAGACCTTGCTCGATGCCTGCGAGGGACGCAGGGTCAGGCTGGTAGACACCGGGGACAAATTCCGCTTCTTCAGCATGGTCCGAGATCTCATGCTTTGGATGGAGGATGTCATTCGCCAGATCGAAGCCCAAGAGAAGCCTAGGTAATGTGCAGGGCCGGATTCAGGTTTGATGAGGCCCTAAGCTACTGAAGGTAATGGGGCCCTTTATATTTCCAGCTGTCCTTTGTCAACAACAAATTGCCACTGTTTTTGTGTGTTGAATATATGCTATAATTTATGGACCTAATAGGTATCTAAAGCCATTTGCACATTCAGAATGTAGGCACCCTATATATAGAAATGAGCAAACCAGCGATATTTTAGGGAGCAGGTTAGCAGGCGGGGCCCATTACTTACATCATAGGAAGGTTACACAACACAAAACACTGTTGCTGTATGTAGGTTTTGTTTTATTTGTTTTTTATCTTACATTTTGGAAATGTACATCCAGGTGTTTTTTTCCTTTAAATTTTTTTGGGGGCCCCAAGAGAGTTGGGCCCTAAGCTATAGCTTGTTTAGCTTATGTGTAAATCCGGCACTGGTTAATGTGGAACAACAAGCCAAATGTTTAGCGCTAGGCCTCTAGCTGTGTCCGTGTGTCTGTCGCTGGTGAGGCCTACCTAGCATTCTTGAAGCATAATGTTGGGATTGAACTGGACTCAGGAGGCTTCAGTTCAGATCCGTTCTCAGCCAGCAACACACTTGGCTGCTAACTCTCCACCTCAGTCTTCCTGTCTGTAAAATGGTTATGAGCCCCACCTACAGGTGGAGGTTGCACACCTGAGGATCACAGGCTTACTGCCTCTATGAGAACTAGGCTTCAGTTTCTGTTGGCGGTGGGCTTCAAAAGCATTTAATAAACCGAGCGTGCGACTTTCTGAACCACCGTTTCGTTCCAGGGATGTTTCCTCCGTAGAACTGCTGATGAACAATCACCAGGGAATCAAAGCAGAAATAGATGCCCGTAATGACAGCTTTACGACTTGCATTGAGCTGGGCAAATCGTTGCTGGCGAGGAAACACTATGCGTCAGAAGAGGTACAGTGTGCTTGCTCTCTGCAACTATGCAGGTGTGGTGGTTGAGAAAACAATGTATAAGGATCACCGTTTCAGACCTAAGGACCATCTATATTAATTGAATCTAGGTTTTGTTATGTATCTTGACTTCACCAAAGTGCTTTGCATTCCCTTCTGTTGACCCTACTTAATGGACTCTATCTGTCCTGGCAATCTAATGTAGCCTATTTTATTGATCTAATTTATCCTATCCCATCAATCTAAACTGTATCTTGACTTCCTAATATAATCGATCCCTTTTTATTACTCTATCTTTGCTAATCTATTGTGTCCTGTTCTATCTAATATGTCATACCTATACTATTTTATTCTATCTAATTAATCCTATTGTTTCTATCTCTATTGCTCTGTCCCATCCTATCCAATCTAATCAATTTACACACAAGCTCTGCTCATACATGCTACTGAAGCGGTCTCATAGTGCTCCTCCCCTCCTTCTCCTCCACAGACAAAACAAACCAGAGTCTATTGTCACATCATCCCAAACCAAGGCTCGTGTTGTTTCCCCCCACCCTCCCAACAAACCCCCTCCCCTACCAGATCCAATGGACACTGTCCACCAGTGACTAGCAAGAAACCTGGATGTGAAACACAGAGCCTGCTTTTCCTAACATGATCCCAGATGCCAGATGCAGCTCTGTTAAAGTCAAATATGACAGAAGAAGAAGCCTCTAGTACAATGCTAACATTCCATTCTTTTATTCCTTGCAGATCAAAGAAAAGCTATTGCAGCTCACAGAGAAGAGAAAAGAAATGATTGACAAATGGGAAGACAGATGGGAGTGGCTGAGACTGAGTAAGACCCAACCCCTTGTCTGTCTTATTAGAGCAATGAGATCTTAGAGCAATGAGGTTTTTTTAAGGCGGCAGTCTTTCCTGAGTGTTGTCGGCATTTTTTAATACACGGCTTTAATATGCGGTTTGCCGTTGTTGCAAAGCTGGCGATGTGAACACCGAAGACATATGGCAAGCACAAAGCCAGCCACTTAAAAGCCACCTTTGCAATTAAGCAGTATATTAATTAATAAACAACAACAACAACAATAATAATACAGAATGGGAGACTGAAACAAAGGGACGTATCAGTAGGGTTGTTGTTGTTGTTGTTTAGTCGTGTCCGACTCTTCGTGACCCCATGGACCAGAGCACGCCAGACACTCCTGTATTCCACTGCGTCCCGCAGTTTGGTCAAACTCATGGTGGTAGCTTTGAGAACAGTAGGGTTAAGGGAACCCAAAGGCTTGCAGAGATACAACCAAGGGGGAGAACTGTAAGAGGAAAGAACCCAAAACAGCCAGTGTGGGGACTGGGCATGCTCAGCAGCCATGGAATGCTGACTTAAGCGTTGGAGGAGTAGGGAAAAATTGAAAGCCAGGGCGCTCCGTATGGTGATGAATTCCAGCTCCCATCAGCCCCAGCCAGACTGCCCACTGGTCAAGGGTGATGGGTACCCAACAACAAATTGAGAGCTACAGATTCTCCACCCCTGGTCTAGATACATGGAGTGTCCATTCAACGCAACATGGGACCTTAGGGAGAAGGACAGTTCATTCATGACAATGATTTCTGGCGTCCTTTGTCCATCATGGGGATGCCCCTGGGTGAAAATATATCGGTGACACTTTAGGACATTCCCAAAGGATTGGTTTAGTACCAACCTGATGAAACAGGACCCCCAAGAGCTAGGAGAAAGATGCCATGTCTTTAAGAAAGCGCCTGCCTTAAGAGGCTAGGCCTGTCATTGCACAGTGCTTGCTGGCCCTGAGCACCTGACGTTTCTGCCTTTGGCTTAGTTTTGGAAGTGCACCAGTTTTCGAGGGATGCCAGCGTCGCCGAGGCCTGGCTGCTGGGGCAGGAGCCGTACCTGTCGAGCCGCGAGATCGGGCAAAGCGTGGACGAAGTGGAGAAGCTCATCAAGAGGCACGAAGCGTTTGAGAAGTCCGCCGCAACTTGGGACGAGAGATTTTCGGCGCTTGAAAGACTTACTACGGTGAGCCACAGGAGCCATTTCAGGGACGCATGTGCTCACACACGATGGCTTTGTTCTAGCTCCTATTGCTGGGAGTCACAGAGCTACAGTGGTACCTCTGGTTACGTACTTAATTTGTTCCGGAGGTCCATTCTTAACCTGAAACTGTTCTTAACCTGAAGCACCACTTTAACTAATGGGGCCTCCCGCTGCTGCCGCACCACCAGAGCACGATTTCTGTTCTCATCCTGAAGCAAAGTTCTTAACCTGAGGTACTATTTCTGGGTTAGGGGAGTCTGTAACCTGAAGTGTATGTAACCTGAAGCGTATGTAACCCAAGGTACCACTGTAATATGTTACAGAGCTAAATTTAGATTCTGGTAGAAATAAACTGAATGATTTCCTGTTTTCTGCGGGCGGGGGGAATAGTTGAACTTTTTTTCCCTGAGCCAATCCAATCCAACAGCTAATCAGGTTCTTGCGGGAGTGGCATTTTGAGGGAGCTAACAAGGATCTAAGATGGCCGACATTTCTGAGAACAGAGGGACCCTAAAGTTGCACTGTTCCTTCTCTGCTCCCCAGTTGGAATTGTTGGAAGTACGTCGACAGCAAGAAGAGGAAGAGAGGAAGAGGCAGCCTCCTTCTCCGGAGCCAAGCCCCAAGACCGGAGAGGAGTCTCAGCAATGGTAAGCAGCAGGGCCGGATTTAGGTTTGATGAGGCCCTAAGCCACTGAAGGTAATGGGGCCCTTTATATTTCCAGCTATCCTTTGTCAAGAACAAATTGCTACTGGTTTTTGTGTTGAATAGATGCTATATGGTGATTTGTGGACCTAATAGGTATCTAAAGCCATTTGCACATGTAGAATGCAGGCACCCTATATATAGAAATGAGCAAACCAGTCATATTTTAGGGAGCAGGCTAGCAGGCGGGGCCCATGACTTACATCACAGGAGCCTACACAACACAAAACACTGTTGCTGTGTGTAGGTTTTATTTTATTTGCTTTTATCTTCTGTTTTGGAAATGTACATCCAGGTGTTTTTTTTCCTTTAAATTTTTTTGGGGCCCCCAAGAGAGTGAGGCCCTAAGCTATAGCTTGCTTAGTGTATATGTAAATCCGGCACTCGTAAGTGGCAGCATTGGGTAGTCCATAGAAGTTATCGGAAGCCTTTTATATCAGCCCAAGGCTTGGATTCCCTTTGGGGCAATCTTCCAAGGGCCAGAGGCAAAAGTGGGCAGTGAAATCCAACATGGCTGCCAAGGCACCCCCACAGGAAAGAAGTGTGTGCCCCCAGAATGTGTCACAGAGGCCAGGCAGCTCACCAGGGTTTTCTTCAGTGTGCCTGGATGCCTATGGCAAATGGCCTGGTCTACAGTGTTGCACCTGCGCTTCTCCTTTCCAATCTCTTTCTCACTTTCTCTCTCTCTCTCTTTCTCAACAGGGACGGCACAAAAGGAGAGCAGGTATCCCAGAATGGTTTGCCACCAGACCAGGAATCTCCTCGGGTTAGTTACCGCTCCCAAACCTACCAAAACTACAAAAACTTTAGTGGCAGATGGACGGCTAGTGACCGGCCTCGTTCTGGACATTGAAAGACGCAGAGCGGTTTGCAGAAGGCCACAGGCTGCTTTTTCTCCCCTGTTCCTCCCCGATTTGCCGGCCCTCCAAATTCCCTTTACTGCTTCTCTCCCACTGCAACCACACACCCCGCCGCATTCAGCTTGTGTTCAGTTGAGTCGCCATCACACCCAGCCACTCTCTCCAGTGCCCATGTAGGCACCCTCAATTTCCTCAACTCTAAATCCTTTCGAACGCCTTCAAGGCTCCCCCCACCCCACCCCGGTTGCACTGCGACTGTCTCAATGATCTTTTGTTGTGAGTTTTTCGTTTTGTTAATAGCTTTTGAGATTTCTGCCGCTAAAGCCGCCCCGTTTGTGTGAGTAATTGAGATGTAATGAGATCTCATCGTTGCGGAAGACGAGAAATAGAGACCGACAGGTACGATGTCCCTAGCTGTACTAACGGTTTTGAGCCAGGAAGCCAGTTGTGATATCGGCAAATGCCTTCAGGCACACAATCCAGGCCTACAGACAGAAAGCAGGCGGCAGATGCGGATATGTAAACTGGGGGTGTGGAATTCAGAGTCAGGGAGAACCATCTGCACCAAAAGAGCAGGCGTGGGGAAGCTTTATCATCCCAGGGGCCACACTACGCTCTGCGCAACCTTATGAGGGCCGCATGCCCATGGTAAGCAGTCTGAGAGGTGAAAAGCAGGCAAGACCAGAGGGAGAAGTGGGTGGAGTAACAGATACAGCTGTTAGTAGTGTGCTGGCTGCAACCCAGCTGTGCAAAAGTCAGACGTTTCTCAACATGCATCCACAGTCCTCTGTCCTCTATCCAAAGAGGCATTATCACAATTCAAGGCCAAACTCCAGCCAGGCAACAGCATTACAGGGCCAGTGAGGGGACATGGCTAGGGAGAGTGCTGAGGGCCGGTTAGAAAGCCCTGGAAGGCCACATTTTGGCTCTTGGGCCTGAGGTTCTCCACCCCTGACCTAGAGGTTAGTAAGTTGTTGAACATTCCAAGCAGTGTGAACCCAGCAACTGCCAATAAAGCTTAAATGGAAGGACGCTACCAAAATTAGTAGTCAGTGTGATCTTACTGTCTCGGCAACTTGTTCCAGTGTTCCTCTTCCCTAGCCAGTGAGTTGGTTATTTGGTGCATAAACCCCATTGAAAACCATCGGACTCTCTTAGTCCTTTTAAAGTAGGGCCTGGTTGGAGGGGGTGGAGATAGAGAGAAATCCATGCAGATCATGTGAGGCTGAACACAGGACATCCCTCTTCACCTCATGTGCAGGAGCAGGTCTTCTTCACAGCATCTTTCAGGCTGCCCTCCTGAACACAGTTACTAGGGAACAAACCTTATTGCACTCAGTAAAGGTAAAGGTAAAGGTACCCCTGCCCGTACGGGCCAGTCTTGACAGACTCTGGGGTTGTGCGCCCATCTCACTTAAGAGGCCAGGGGCCAGCGCTGTCCAGAGACACTTCCGGGTCACGTGGCCAGCATGACATCGCTGCTCTGGCGAGCCAGAGCCGCACACGGAAACACCGTTTACCTTCCCGCTGGTAAGCGGTCCCTATTTATCTACTTGCACCCGGAGGTGCTTTCGAACTGCTAGGTTGGCAGGCACTGGGACCGAGCAGCGGGAGCGCACCCCGCCGCAGGGATTCGAACCGCCGACCTTTCGATCGGCAAGTCCTAGGCGCTGAGGCTTTAACCCACAGCGCCACCTGCGTCCCTATTGCACTCAGTAGTGAGCTTTAATTTCCAAGGAACCATGGTTAGGATTGCAATCTGCAAAAAATAAATAAATGCCAAATGGCCATTAAAACTGTAGAGTTTTAATAGCGCGAGCATCCCTTGTTCCTGTTGCTGGGACTGTTTGTTCCCAGTTTTCCCCGTTTCCAAGCATGTTAAGCCCTGGGGGGAAGAGGAACCTTGAACATCTGCCTCCCCCATCCCTCCTAGCATATATCGGGAAAGGAAGCACCTTCATTTTCATATGCTCACCTGTCACACACAGATAAAGAGGATGCTTGCCTTTCCCATGCGCTGGCCCTCAACATTCTACCTGGGGAGCTCAGTGCCTTGATGCCCACCTTGTTTTTCATCCTACAGCAGGGGTGGGGGCACTTTTCAGCCGAGAGCAACATTCCTTTCTGGGCGGGGGGCAGAGGCACTTGCCAGCGGTGGGAGGAGCCAGGGGCTAAAGTGGGTGGGGCAATGAGTGAACATTTTACCTCTGCACAGTAGGCTAGCTTCTACATTCTCTCTCGCACACATACATCCCTCTCTGTCCTCTACCCAGGGAAGCAAAAGGCATTGCCAGAGTTCGAGGACACATTCCAGCCAGGCACCGACACTTGGCCCTGCTGGGTCTAAGATTCTCCCCACACCCTACTAGGCTGCAGAAACCTTGGCTTTTTTAATGGCTTCAACCCTTCGCATTCCTAGAAGTCCTTCCAGTAGCACCTTAAAGACCAACTAAGTTAGTTCTTGGTATGAGCTTTCGTGTGCATGCACACGAAAGAAGAAGTGTGCATGCATATCTGAAGAAGTGTGCATGCACACGAAAGCTCATACCAAGAACTAACTTAGTTGGTCTTTAAGGTGCTACTGGAAGGATTTTTTTTTGTTTTGACTATGGCAGACCAACACGGCTACCTATCTGTAACTATTCCTAGAAGTGTAAGGGGGAAAGTGGGAGAGTAGGAAAACGTATTATTAGATTTCTATCCCACCTTTACTCCAAAGTGGCATACATGATTCTCTTTCCCTTCTTCCCCTTTTAATCCTCCCAACAGCCCTTTGAGGTTGCACTAGGTTGAGGGGCTTATACCTTAATAATAATAATAATAATAATAATAATAATAATAATAATAATAATAATTTTTTTATACCCTGCCCTCCCCAGCCAAGGCCGGGTTCAGGGCGGCTAACAAGCAATACTAAAAACAAGTTGAATGATTACAACTTAAAACAAAATTAAAATACAACATTAAAATATTGAAACATTAAAATATTAAAATGCCTCATAAAAATGCCTCATCGCAGGAGGAAAGGAAAAGAAAAAAGAAAGAGAGGGAGGGAATCAAATTGGCTCCAAGCCAAAGGCCAGGCGGAACAGCTCTGTCTTTTAGGCCCATATCTGAAACCTCTGCTCACTGACTCTCAAACCAGGGGTGGAGAAACCTGTGGGGTGGACATCATCTTCAGATCTTGCTAGATTCTGCGTCCCATCGCTGTGCCGGCTAAGGTTGATGATGGGAGCTGGAGTCTTAAGAGCACCTCGGAGAGTCGCAGGTTCACACTCCCTTGCTCTCATTTCCCCCCCTACGAAAGGAAAAGTGTGGGTTAGGGAAGAGGAAAGGAACCCTTAACAAGCGTGAATCTGCTATTGCACATTTCCAGTATTATTACATTTGTATCCCACACAAGGATACTACTCAGTTACCTTCTCGGTTGAGTGGGAATCTTAATTTGGGCTCCATATATCCAAATGTCAACCCTCTAGCCCAGTCTTAGCCGGATGTTGTTGATCAACAGAGCTCCCACCATCCCTGATTATGACAGGGGCTCATGGGAGTTTGAGCCCATCAATTTCTAGAGGGCAGCACATTGACTACACCTGCTCTAGACACTTCCATTCTGTGTGAAGATGGAGAACCATAGTATCAAATTACAGGTTTTTGGGTAGTGGTAGGGCGGCAACATTATTCTCTTCAAGGAATTCTTGGGAATGTAGTTCCCTGAGGGAGTTAAGGCAGTAGCAGAGGCTATAGCAGAGACGTGTTTGGATTATTTGGAGAGAATTAATGACAGTTGAATTGGTATCTACTGTGAGTCTATCTGCTGCTACTGTAGGAGGAGGAAGGAGAGGTGTTTGAAGCCCTCAGTGAAACCCAGGGGTCATCTGGCAATCTTCACCTCTGAATTAGGACCAGCAATCCACATGAAAAGACACATTGAAAGAGTAGAGAAATTCCACACTTTTAAAGGGGGGGGGGAATCTTCTTTAACCTCCCTTGATTGTGGATAGCGATAAAGATTGCTAAACATGCGCTCTGGGGTTGCAACTTCAGATTCAGTAATTTTGCACAAAAGTGGCATTAAGAAGACTTTTTGTTTACATAAACTTGGATTGTAGCCTAGTCGATGGGTGGTTGCCTCAGCTGGTAAAGGTAAAGAATAATCAACATTTGTTAGATGTCTCCAAATTTATTTGTAGTTTTGCCATTTTTCAATACAGCCTTGGTTTCCTCCCATGAAGAATTTCTGCTGCAATCTTTACCACCTGTATAAGGGTTAGTTAGTTATTAACCTTTATAATTAGCAAGCCACACTTGATAAATCTGGTTTCCCTTTGCTGAACCTCAGAGTCTACATGAAGGTGTACCGGTTATCAGTTTAGTTTCTCAAAGTGTACCTGGCAATATTTGTGAGGAGTGAGAAGGCTAGGATTTTATTCTTCCATGCAACCATGTCTTTCTTCATTATCATACATGTCTCTCTCTCTCTTCCTCCCCCTCTCATCAGGATATCACCGTATAACTTCTTAATTCATGCTCTTTAGATTTCCTTATATCAATGTGTTGACATGTTTTGGTGCTTCCTTTTACACCAGTTCTAGGTTGCTGCCCCTCAAAGTGCATTAAACCCTTCAGGAACCAGAGATGCCTTTTTGACCCTTGGCCAGGCAAAGGGACTGTTCCAAACCTGTTCTATCCTGTAGCCAAAAATGCCTAAGAGATGCTCAGTTTCCTCATATAATGGCAACATAGAGCTCTAGCGTTCAGGGGAAAACTGGAGGAAAAGATACCTCAAACCTGAATCTCAGGCAGCGAAGGACACTGCAGTCCTCTCTGTTAACAGCTGCCTATATTTTTTTTGGTTCCGAAAAACTGTGGCATTTCACAGAACAACGCGTAGGTTGTCATTCCCTTACGCAGATCCCTTGATTCCTCATCTAACAGTACAGAGGCTCAAGGAGGTGGACGACTGAATGTAGATCTTGATTCATGCACTTTGAAAAGCAAACTCGGGGGGAGCGGGGATGTACTCCATGTTGCGTCCCTCGCTGCTGTGTTGCATCAGGATTTAAATACCTCAAGAATCAGCTAACAAACTCAGCTGACTTGCAGTTAACCTTCCAATGATGACAACGTGTATTCATAACATGCTTGTGTTTATCTGTTGTTGTTGTTGTTGTTAACCATTGTCACCCATGGTGTTTTGTCTGCATGCTCAAAGCATGTTTCCATTAAAGTTTTGTTTAGCTCTTATTATTTCCCCCTGTGTGTCACCATGCATCATTTGCATACATGCTTGTTATTATTGTTGTTGTTATTGTTATTATTATTCTGTTCATTGCGGAAACCGTTTCTGAAAGCAGGCTGCAAAAATACTGAAAAGCAACATGACAGCTTTGTTCATAATCTTAACAAGATGGCCGTGCTGCAGTGAGCTAAAGCCAGATCCCCAGCAGTCTTCGCTTGCATGAGCACAAGTGCCTTCCCTATGCTTCTTTCCCTAGTCTCTGCCAGTGCAGGCATGCAAGCCCTGGGCAACCCAAGAGTCAGATGAGCAGCCACAGAAGTTGCCAGAAACTGGCAAGAAAACAGAGGCTGTGTGTCTGGCTCTCAGGTTTCCCTCAGACGTGACCCACCTGCACTGCTGGGAAGGTGGCATTACCACAATGCACTGTATTTTTCGCTCTATAAGACGCACCCGACCATAAGACGCATCTAGTTTTAGAGGAGGAGAACAAGAAAAAAAATGTTCTCTCTCTCTCTGCTCAGCGCCTCTCCAGCAAAGCGGGAGGGGAAATGGAGCCCCTTTCATTTCTCCTCCCGCTTCGCTGAAGGGGCGCTGCGCAGAGAGGGAAAGCTGTGCAGCGGCTCTCCAGCAAAGCAAAGCCAGGCGAGCAAGAGGGATCGATCCCTCTTGCTCTCCTGGCTTCAGGGATAGCTGCCCGAAGCCTCCTGAGTGCAGTGGGAGCGCTCCCGCTGGGCTCCAGAGGCTTCGCGTTGCTTTCGCTGAAGCCAGGAGAACAAGAGGGATCGGTGTGCACCGATCCCTCCTGCTCTCCTGGCTTCAGTGAAAGCTACGCAGCCTGCATTCGCTCCATAAGATTCACACACATTTCCCCTTACTTTTTAGGAGGGGGAAAGTATGTCTTATAGACTGAAAAATACGGTGTAATATTGATGGCCTGGTTTGCAAATATAGTTGATTCTCCACTCCACAAAATTCCTTTATTTTTCCCAGTTGGTAGAATCTGAACGGAGGAGCTTCCACCAGTGGAGCCTGGTCCTTTTTGGTGAATCGGGCACTGCCCCACCAACCTTGGTCTGCCCTCCTTGTGCCACCACCAATTGCCCTCCTACTTGCAGCTAGGCCAACGGGGCCTGAACTGCATGTCACCTTCCTCCTCTCCTGCCTCAGTGCTGCACTCATAAAACTCAGCCGAGAGGAAGATGAGGACAGAAGTTGAATTAGTTGGCTCTTGCCTCCCATTGGTTCTGGCTATGCCTGTCCTGGGCTCTGGATCCACCTTCTGTTGGTCTCCCCACTTTCTGCCCTGCCAGTCCCCAGGGGCACCAGCCCCTGCTGGCTCCCATAAGTCTCTCTTTTTACATTCCCTGCTCTAATGCAGTATATTCTCTACCAGCCTTTCCCAACCATTGTTCCTGCCAGATCACTGCGACTATGACTCCCTAGTCAGCATGGCGATGGTCCGAAACATCTGGAGGGCACCAAGTTAGGAAAGCATATTCTATACCTAGAGTCCTCTGACTTAACATCTCTTGCCCATTCATTCAAAACCTCCAAGGAAGCGAATTCAAGTGTCTCTACCATGGAAACTCTGGTTCCATTATTTGATTTCTCTTTTACTAATCCTAGGAAGTTTCCCCTAGCTTTTGAGCAAAGCCCACTATCTCTGGATCTCTCATCCCCAAGGGAGAGTAACCATAAAAAACACAAAACTAAGAGTTAACATGGTGGGGGGAGTTACGCACATTAAATTTAGTTCAGGATTTGGGTTCCCTCCTGGGACATTAAGTTATTTTATAAGGGGAGAGGGGGTTGATACTGTGCCAGCAAAACTTGGCCTGGTTCTTGGTTCAAAGGATTGGGGTGAGGTGAGTTTTTTTTAAAAAAAAATGGGCTCTGGGTAGCGTGCAGTGCAATCCTGCAAATGTCTACTCAGAAGTAAGGCCCACAGAGTCCATTAGTTCCTATTTCCATATAAGAGAGTGTAGGACTGCAGCCTTAGAAAACAGCAGAATCTGATACATATTTAACCAGCTGAAAATCCCTTTGTTTCCAGTCAAGTTGAGTTCACTAGGCGTAGGATTGTGGCTGAAAGCTGGGAGGGAACGGGTGCACTGAGCCTCCCAAAGGAGGGAGTTTCAAACTCAGGTGCCACTCCCTAGAAGGCCCTACCCCATGGATGGCTGGAGGCCTTTAGCAATTGCCCAACATACTGGAATGGAAGTCAATGGTACCAGCCACCTTTCCCAAGGACCAGCCCAAACAGTTGTAGCAGAAGTGGAAGATGTACAGCATGCTTCGTAATAATTCTGCTGCTTCTGAATTGTCTGAATCCTGGCCAGAGCAGCAAAAAATGTCTTTTAATTACTGTGTCCTTGGCGAATCCTTGCTTGTCCTCGATGTGAAAAAAAATAAAAAATGGCGCAGAGTGTTTGTAATCTACTACTAGAGCATTGAGCGGTGCTGGGCTTTAGTAACTTGCTAATAACCACAATCCCTACACTCCTCTGCGGGCTGCTACCAGTGGCTTTTCTGCGGCACAGAATTCCAAGTCCCGACTCCTTTAATCAATGTTATCCGTCCCGCCTGGGACCGAGCCACTGTTGCCAAAGATTAAAGTTTCAGGATTCCGGTTGTAAATGATTTGGGTGATGAAATGGCTGCTGAAGACATCAAGGATCTGCCCAGTCAGAGCTGGCCCCACTAGGCATCTCAGTTACAGTACAGCAGGCATCGAGACCGGCAAGGCGAGAGATGGCCAAGGCCTTGGTTCTGTCTTTGTCTTGGGGGTAAATAGACGTGTGGAGTTGAGTGGTTGTAGTGTTTTCCTGGCTCCTTTAACACCCAATCCGATCCACCCGATTCCAAAGTCCGACGATAAGAGACTTTGAGATAAATTAACGTTTTAACTGTCCACCCTGCCTTGTTCCACCTTCCTCTCCCCTCTAAACCTGCCTGTCTTTGACGATCCAAGCTCTTCTAACTAGGAGGGGGGACATGATGAGATTGCATGCTGCCCTCGGATATTCCCCACCGGTTTCTGCATGTTGTCTTCTGATTATGTTGTCACCTTGGGGATGGGTGTGATGGAGTGGGGGAATTTGCAGGTGGGTCCGGGTCACATCGGGGTGCTTCTGTGAATGCTGTTAGCAGTACTCTTTCCACTGGCTTAATGCATCTATAGAGGTACTGCACAAGTCCCAACTGCAGTAACGTTATGGATGCATTGAAAGGCGGCTGACGTGAATCAGTTGGATTTCCCCTCCTTTTTTTATGATCTTTCTGAACTTAACAGAAGTGAGATTCTTACTGTTGCAATATTGGAACAGTCAAAAACGCTTGCAGTGCGGCCACAATCCTGGGCCCAGTTTCTTATTCCCAGTTACGGAACAGCAAAGAATTGCGTTCTCTATAGCCTCTTAATAGAGAAGTCCTTATTGCATGTACAGTTTGCCTTTGCTCAATCATGGCATTTTCAGGATTTGATCAGCCAAGCCAAGAGCGGTAAAACTCTCACAGATGGGTTACCCTCTCCCTTTCTCCTGTTCCTTCACCTCTATCAATTGGGTACTAATCTAAATGATACCGTTCTAATTCCTCCAGCCCTCTGTTTCTTCAATGGGGAGGGGGCGAGAGTAGTTTTACTGGAACCCCCTAGGCTTTGGTACACAGCCTTGCAAACAGAACATTTAAGATGTTCTTTGATTAAACGAGAAAGTGCTGCGTGCAACAGCCTTGCCGCCGGACAGCGGCTGACGTGTCTCGCTCTTGTTTCTTAGATGGGAGAGTCGAGGGAAGCCAACGAAATGGTCAATGGAGCAGCGGACCAGAGGACAAGCTCCAAAGAGACCAGTCCCGTCCCTTCGCCGACGGCCGATCGCAAAGCCAAGGCTGGCCTCCAGGCCCAGACAGCCGCCACCCTCCCGGCCAAAACGCAAGAAACCCCTTCCACTCTGATGGAGGGCTTCTTGCATCGCAAACACGAATGGGAGTCACACAACAAGAAGGCTTCAAACAGGTTTGTTCGGTTCGCTCCGTGCTTCTTCACCTCTGGAGGATCCCCAGAGCTCCAGTTTGTTCTTCCTTCATGGTATGCAAGTGGGGATCATTGCCGCTTCATCACTGGATTCCCCCCAAGTTTCTCCTTTATCCTTCCGCCACTCCTATTTCCTTATTTCCCACCAACCTCTTGTTAGAGACTTGCCACCACTAAGGCTTCTGGCCCCAGACCCCCGATTCCCATATCATTTGTTTTCTTGTTCCCTCCTTACTTGCTCAAAGGGCGAGGGCTGCCCCCTCCAAAATATCCTTTTCTCCTCTCCTCTTCCTTTGGACGCTGCTTTAGAGGGCGCTGTCCCGCTCTGCACTGTGGCCAGGCTCCACGGGGGTGTAGGACAAGGTGAGGTTTGAGCTGGAGGCAGGCTTCAGGCTGTGCTCGGGGAAACACGGGCCCCTGAAGTTGCCCCAGCAAGGAACGAGCTGAAACAAGGGGCTGTACCCCTGCTCACTCCTCCCGCCCGCGCCCCCTGTTCCGCATGCAACTACTAAGCTCGCTACTCCCCTTCCCAACTGCGTTTCTTTCTTCTGTTCCACGGTCCCACTTTGCACCCCTGATTTCACTTCCACCCCATGCCTGTGCCTCCTCGCCTCTCCTGCTGTGCAACCTCCCTTGCACACAGGCACACCCCCGATAATCTCCTGCATCTTCCTCCTCCCATACATTGCAACCTCCGAAATATCCACTTCGTGGTCCCTGTTCCTGCTTCCTGCTCACTCTGCAATCAGGGCGGATTGTGTGTCCCAAAAATTCCTCTCTGCTCTCCTGCATTTCTCGGCTTTCCTCTTTCTGACTCTTCCTGAAGCCTAAGAATATCCTCCCTTAGCGTTGTCACTTCCTCTCTGCATGGCTGAAAGGAGAGGGGTGACCGCCAGCCATCCTGTCCTCATTTATTGCCCTCCTGCAAAGACTTCCACATACGGGGTGGGCATTCCAGATTCCTGCTCGCAAGGATTCACAGCCAAACTCAAAACGCCTCAAGGATTTTTGATGTCAGGCAGCATGCGCATAATATAAATAAACTGAATTTATTTATCTGTTGATAGGTTTGATTTTGGTCCCCTTCTATCTCAGATGCTTACAGCATCACACTCTCTTTCCCCCCCTGGTTTTGCTGGCTATTTTCGTCTTGAAATGTCGAGGTTTCAAGTGGATTGGTGGTTTTCATTGCATCCTGCTAGTTTCGTGTCGGAATCCTTTTTGGATCGAAAAAGGCAAGATAGAAATAACCAAGTAAACATTGTTGAATAAATGATGCATCCAAGTTGATAGCTTTCAGACTTGACAGCTTCCCCTCTGAAAACACTCAGCATGTTTACTTCCAAATAGTGCTGCTGTTTATCTACCCTCTCTCAAAATATCAGCGCTGGGTACAGCAATATAGAAACATTTTAGAAAACCATTAGGCGCAGCACATAAAATCATTAAAATGCAAAAACCCTAATGGCATAGCATTGAGAAATCTCTTCTGTTTTTGCAGGCAACTTGTTCTCTCTGTCTCCCTCTCCCTTTTATAACAGAGCTGTGTCGTGCAAACTTCTTGCCCATAAACCTGTTTTATCTTCTCGCAGAAAAAGAGCTTTGATTTGCTTATGCATTGCTGCAGCGTTAGAAAAGCAAGGAGGAAGCTGTGCTTATCCGTGACGGCGGCCTTAATGCTTGCCTTGTTATTTCATTTGTCTCCCAAGATCCTGGCATAACGTCTACTGTGTCATTAACAAGCAAGACATGGGCTTTTACAAAGATGCCAAGGCTGCTTCCTCGGGCATCCCCTACCACAACGAGATCCCCGTCAGCCTGAAAGAAGCGGCATGCGAAGTGGCGGTTGAATACAAGAAGAAAAAGCATGTGTTCAAGCTAAGGTAAGGCACCTCTTCCTGCAGGAGAAGGAGAGAGAGAGAGAGACTTTTCCTTTTCCCAACAGGGATGGGAACTGATAGTTCCCTGGCTCCCTGCACCAGCGGTTTGCAGATATTATCCACATCCACTGATCTTCTGAGCAACTTCATTCACTGTAGGAATAACGGAGACGACAGGAGGTTGGATGCAGGTGAGCTGTGCAGAAGCACGCTGGCAAGCATGCTCCAACCAAGCTGCCGGCTAGCTCTGCAAGGCTCCTTTTATTAGCAGAAATCAACAATTGGAAACAGGAGTGAAACCACCCTGAACTTAACGTATTTCCATCTACGCACATTTCTAGCGTTAGCAAGTGCACGTGTCAGCAGGTGATTCCCTTGAATGTTCCCCGATACTTGATTACGTCTGTGTTCCCTGCCATGCTCCAGCCAAGTGTTATGTCTAGTAAACAAATCTGTGAATGGACAAAAGGTCAGGGGGGAAACCCTGTTTTCTAGGCAAGAAGGCAAAAGGTCAGGGAAAGCAGGCGCAACGCTCCTTGACATAGTGTTGCATGTCTGGTGCCAGGTTTGCCTTTCCAAAGCGGAGCGTTGCCTTCACAATTCACAGCACAGCCCCTGGGTGCTGCAGATGACATGGCCCTCTAGAAATGTCCTGAGATCAGTTCACAGGGGATATCTGGGTTAGGCCTCGTTCTTTCCCTTTAATTCCTCTCTTAAGGTACTTTAGGGGACGCGAGTGGCGCTATGGGTTAAACCACAGAGCCTAGGACTTGCCAATCAGAAGGTCGGCAGTTCAAATCCCTGCGACGGGATGAGCTCCCGTTGCTCTGTCCCTGCTCCTGCCCACCTAGCAGTTCGAAGCACGTGAAAGTGCAAGTAGATAAATAGGTACCACTCCAGCGGGAAGGTAAACGGCGTTTTAGTGCACTGCTGTGGTTTGCCAAAAGCGGCTTAGTCATGCTGGCCACATGACCCGGAAGCTGTACGCCGGCTTCCTCGGTCAATAAAGCGAGATGAGCGCCACAACCCCAGAGTTGGCCACAACTGGACCGAATGGTCAGGGGTCCCTTTACCTTTTAAGGACTTTAGAATCATAGAGTTAGAAGGGACCCTCAGGATCATCTTGTTTAACTCCCTGAAGTGCAGGACTATGCAACTGTTCTGTACGGGGATCGAACCTGCAATCTTGGTGTTAGCAGCAACACACTCTAACTAACTGACGTATCCAGGCTGAAGAGCCTGGCTGCTAGATCAGGCCGAAGACCCATCTAGTCCAGCATCCTGTTCCCACTGTTGACCAACAAGATGGCTGTCTCCCTACTTGTGATTCCCAACAGTTGGTATTCAGAGGCCTACTGCCTCCAGCAGTGGACCTACTCAAAAACCATTCTCTTCCAAAACCTGGTAGGCTTGGTAAACTCTTGACATGTTTTGTTAGTGTATATCAGCCTTTCTCAACCTTGGGTCCCCAGATGTTGCTAGACCACAACTCCCATCATCCCTCACTAGCAGGACCAGTGGTCAGGGATGATGGGAGTTGGGGTCCAACAACATCTAGGGACCCAAGGCTGAGAAATGCTGGCGTATACGGCTCCAGAATAGGACCTTGCTTTTTTCCCTTTCATCCCATGTTACCATGAAGGTGTTCCAAAGCTGCAAAGGACTGCAATCGGCATATAGATTCGAGGTCCCAGAGTTGACAGGATCCACTTTGCAATAGAACAAAAAGAGATTGCAGAAGGGTCTCTTTTGGAAGGGCTTTGAAATGGCAAATGCAACTCAGTGTAAGGTAGCAAAGTAATATACACCGGAGCAAAAAAAATCCTCATATGGATGCTGCTTGTGGGCTCCCCACAAGCATCTTAATGTCCTCAGCTCTTCTACTTGCAACGGTACCACTGCAGTGATTTTTGATTCTCTGTGCTGGAGGCATCATAGAGGGTAGCATCCCTACATTTCAGGGGGTTGGACTACATGACCCTATGTGTCCCTTCCAGCTCTCCAGTTCCTTGAGTCTATGATCTTTAGCATCCCCACCACACCAGCCACAGGTTTGTGACTTCAGCACCAGTACCTTTTGGGTCCTCGTCCTCCCCCTGCCTTCACTGTTTGGCTTTCTGAGCACACAGCAATAGCTTGTCTCCCAAGCAGCAGGGCAGTCTAATCCTTCTTCAAAGGTTTTATAGCACGCTTCTCAAGTGTGCTCCTGCGTGTTTCCCTTCCACGGCACCTTGCATTAAATGGTTCAGTGTCGAAAATGGTTCAGCATTACCTGAGCCCTAAGAAGACAAGGCAAAGCAAGGAAGCCTTATCTAAGCAGTTCACAAAGGCAGGTGAGAGATTATTACGATTATTAAAATAGCAGAGAGCAACACCCAACCCATAAAGGGGGGGAGGAATTGATGCTTTTGGAAATTGTGAAGGTTCTTCATTGAAGCCAAAGAGAGTCCGAATGAGCAAGGATTTCTAGTTCTTGCATCTCATTGAAACTGAGCATCCCAATACGTTCCCCTGCTGAATTGGAGCACAGAGGCACTGGAACCTCCAGCACCTAATATTTGTTCCACTCTTTCAAGGAATTCAGCATGCATCCTCATATATAATTTTATAATGTATAATTTTAAAACCACTGATTTTAATTTGGAAAAATGTTAGGCTAACTTTAAAAAATATATATATCTGATTTTATCAGTAATTTTAATGTGTATTTTATACTTTATGTAAACCACTTAGAGGTTTGGGTGATTAAGAGGTATATAAATCTTGTTAAATACATTTCAAGGGGAAGTAAAAATGTAAAAACGAACAGTTTTATCCTAGTTCTGCACCAAGAAGCACCCCTGCCAGATATGAGCTAAATAAATTTGTGCAAATTGGGAACACTTGCATAATTTATCCCACAAGTTTTGCATGATTTATTCTGGCCATGTTCATCGAGAAGAGGAACTAGGAACACTACAATGTACTGAAGCCTTACTCCCAAATTCTGAAGTGCTCAGTCCACTTCAGGGATGGAGCACGCAAGGATGTGTTGGGATACGCACGGTGCCTCTAAAACTGGGGTGGGCAGAACGTCCACCGACAACGAGCCCTTCGCATGGTTACTGGTGCAAAAAGAACAAGGTCCTCAGTTCCTGTTGCTCCCGATTGGTTGGCAAGAGCAGCTTCTTTATCCTGATGTTGTCGTTCTGAATTTCAGGTTAACTGACGGCAATGAGTACCTCTTCCAAGCCAAAGACGATGTAAGTTTCTGTCCCTGGTTGGGTTCTTCTTCTTTTTCTAAAGTCATGTTGGTGCTACTGGTGTCTTGCTGTCACCGCGATCTCCTGAAGCTGCATTCTGCATAAAGCAATAGGACATTGGAAGCTGCCATTCACCAAATCAGACAACTCACTACTGTTGATACTGCTTGGCATTCCAGACAGGGCGCCTCTCCTGGGCCTCCTTGGAAATGCCAAATATTGAACCCAGGACCTTTTGCATGCAAATCATGTGCGTTGTGCGTTGAGCAGCAGCCCTTCCCCTTTTGAAATTATTATTATTATCATTATTATTATATTTATACCCTGCCCATCTGACTAGGTTTCCCCAGCCACTCTGGGCAGCTTCCAGGAAAATATAAAAACAATAAAACGCCAAGCATTAACAGCATCCCAGTACAGTGTCTACTGAAGTGTTTTCCAAACTTGGGGCTCCAGCTGCCTTTGGACTAGTAATTCCCACCATTTCTGACCACTGGACCTGCTAGCTAAGGATGATGGGAGTTGTAGTCCAACAAGAGCTGAAGACCCAAATTTGGGAAACACTGGATTTCTGGTTTGACAGACCCTTTCACTCTCAGCATCTGTGTTAATGACATCGCAGCGCTAGACAGCTTTGGAATTTCTGTTGTCTCTGTTGTGATGGGCACGCACGTTTCAAGGGGCGCTTGCAGAATTTTTGCGGTGATGAGAGTGGGGGAACATAGTCTAAGCTCTACAGTCTCCACTGACCTTTATTCCAAGGTAACCAACCCCTGGAGGGATGCGGGTGTCGCTGTGGGTTAAACCACAGAGCCTAGGACTTGCCGATCAGAAGGTCGGCGGTTCAAATCCCCGCGACGGGGTGAGCTCCCGTGGCTAGGTCCCTGCTCCTGCCAACCTAGCAGTTTGAAAGCACCTCAAAGTGCAAGTAGATAAATAGGTACCGCTCCGGCGGGAAGGTAAAAGGCATTTCCGTACGCTTCGCTGTATGCCGGCTCCCTCGGCCAATAAAGCGAGATGAGCGCCGCAACCTCAGAGTCAGCCACGACTGGACCTAATGGTCAGGGGTCCCTTTACCTTTACCTAACCAACCCCTGGTGAAATCTCAGGAAGCCCTGGAGTTCTCTTGGAGGTTGGAGTGGGGCTGTTTAAAATGTATGGTGTGAAAGTTGCCTTAGTTCACCACAATCCCTTAAGCCAGTGGTTTTTAACCAGGGTGCCGTGGCACCCTGGGGTGCCTTCAGTGATGGTCAGGAGTGCCGCAGGCAACACTGGCCTCTGTCCCTCTTTCCTTCCCTCCCTCCTCTGATGCCCTCTCGCGTATCTGCCTCCCAAAGGCTTGTGTGGCTGTTTGTTGCAGCAGCGCTGACTGCATGCTCCCCAGGTGAATGGTGCCTCTGGGACTGGCCAGGGGGCGCTGGTTGCCAGGAGCTGAGGCTGCCTTGCAGTAAGCAAGCAAGCGGGTGAAGGAGCCCAGATGGTCAGTCCGCCAGCACTTGCTATTGGGAATGCACAGACAAGTGGGTGTGAGAGGCTGTCAGCTCTGTAGGCAAGGAGTGATGTAACTGAGCTCCTGAGTCCCACAGGGGGTTAGCAGGAACAGAGTACAGTGGTACCTCAGTTTTCGAACGTCATCTGTTCCGGGAGACTGTTCAACTTTCGAAAAGCGAGGCGCAAAGGGCAGGCTGCAAATTAAATAGAGAATCTTGAAAAAAAACTCAGCGGAAGCCACTTGACTTCTGAGGTGCGATTGAAAATGGAAGCGTTTTCTTCCGGGTTTTCGGTGTTTGAAAACCAAAACGTTCAGCAATGGAGACTTTGGAAAATTGAGGTACCACTATACAGTGGTACCCCGGGTTAAGTACTTAATTCATTCCAGAGGTCCATTCTTAACCTGAAACTGTTCTTAACCTGAAGCACCACTTTAGCTATTGGGGCCTCCCGCTGCCGCCACACTTCCGGAACACGATTTCTGTTCTCATCCTGAAGCAAAGTTCTTAACCTGAGGTACTATTTCTGGGTTAGCGGCGTCTGTAACCTGAAGCATATGTAACCCGAGGTACCACTGTAGTTGGTTACGGGAGCCATGGGCACAAAAAGGTTGAGAACCTCTGCCTTGAGCTATTTATTTTCAAAGCATGGGAAGGCCTGGGGCTCCATGAAATCTCTCTCTCTTTTTAAACACCTTCCTGTTGTGCCTCCCTCCCCCCCCCACAGGAGGAAATGAACACATGGATCCAGGCCATTGCCTCTGCGATCTCGGACAAAACCGAGTTGTCCACAAGCACACACAGCACCCCAGCGACGAGCCGCGCCCAGACCCTGCCAGCCAGTGTGACAATAACCAGCGAGTCCAGTCCTGGCAAGCGGGAGAAAGAGAAAGAGAAAGACAAAGAGAAGAGATTCAGCCTTTTTGGGAAAAAGAAGTGAAGTCCCTCCTATCTTTTACACGCTGCACCTCTCTCGACCGTTCCAGTGGAATTCCAGCATGCAAGCTCAGAACCAATACATTACTCTCTGTGCCTAATGTTCCTCAATGTGATTTAATTTTTTTAAATTTTTTTATTTATAGAGCATTTAAAACAAAACAAAAAATACACAAAAAGATTCTAAAGTTACAAATACGTCTGAGGTGCATTGGGCAGCTTCTGAGTATAAGAGAAGAGCCAGGTTTTTTTGTTTTTCCCCCCCTTTTGTTGTTTTCCTTTTCTTTTTCTGGTTTTTTCTTCCTTTCCTTTTTTTTTTTCTTTTTAACGAGGTTAATGTAGATTAGATCTTTACTATTTAAACTGTTCCTCGATTTTTTGAGGCTGTCTTGAAAAAACAACAGTGCCCCACCCCCGCCCCAACCCATCACTATTTTAGTGTTAATGGAATACAAGGTGCTTGCAAAGTTCCTAAGCCCACACAGACAGACAGACACACAGAAACACACAAGAGACACTTTTTTCACTTCCGTCTGAGGTTGTCGTGCTGAGCCTTGGCTACTTGGTCCTCACCACTGCGAATCTAATCCTGGCAAATGAAATGGTGGCATATTCTCTTCTACCGTGACAAAAGAGTGCAGCTCAACATTTAACGTACAGGCCAAAACCATTTCTATATCCGGGCATCTTGTTTATGTGAACTTAAAACATGGGCGTGGTGCTTTCTCCCCCCCCCCGTCACCCCCCCCCCGCCAAAACCCCACATCCGGCAACGACAGTTAAGAATGTTGGTATTGGAAAAAAAGAAAGAAAGACTTAGCATACTGATAACGGTTTTAAATAATCTGTAATTTTGATTTTTTTTTTTTGCTGAAATACATTATATTGTATGTTTCAGATAATTCTAGTAAAAAAAAGTATAATAAGGCTAGATGTATAATTAAAAAAACAAAACCCTTTAAAATCATCGATTAAGTGTAAAAGTGGAACTGAAGCATTTACTGGAAGGAAAAAAAAACAAAAACAAAAAAAATTGTTACTCCAATGGTTAACTTGCTTGTCAGCAGCTACACTGTGTTATAATTTTGCTACATTACCTTTTGCTCTTTGATACATAGTGTGCATTTCTCTGTCACTGTAACTATTGTAATGAACAATTTTCATCTTACTGCACAATCAGAAAAAAAAGAAAAGAAATACATTTAATAGGAATGACTTCTCAATGACTGGGCCTGTAGTCAGGATAGTACTGGAACTGGCTTTCGGTTGTATGGAACTGTACCTCTAGACTTTTACCCTATCTGTTAAATATATGCTATGTCATTAAAATGCTTTTAAAACTAACCCTGGTGTGTTCAGATTCCTGCTTCCTGCTTCTCCCTTTAAAAAGTGGGTGGAGGAACCAGATATTGACTTGGGGAGGGGTAGGATGCGGGTGGCGCTGTGGTCTAAACCACTGAGCCTAGGGCTTGCCGATCAGAAGGTCGGTGGTTTGAACCCCCGTGATGGGGTCCCTGCTCCTGCCAACCTAGCAGCTCGAAAGCACGTCAAAGTGCAAGTAAACGGCCTCGGCCCAGTATACCTGAAGGAGTGTCTCCACCCCCATCATTCTGCCCGGATGCTGAGGTCCAGCGCCAAGGGCCTTCTGGCGGTTCCCTCATTGCGAGAAGCAAAGCTACAGGGAACCAGGCAGAGGGCCTTCTCGGTAGTGGCATCCGCCCTGTGGAACGCCCTCCCAGCAGATGTCAAAGCGATAAACAACTACCTGACATTCAGAAGACATCTTAAGGCAGCCCTGTTCAGGGAAGTTTTTAACGTGTGATATTTTACTGTATTTTTGGCTTTTATGGAAGCCGCCCAGAGTGGCTGGGGAGGCCCAGCCAGATGGGCGGGGTATAAATAATAAATTATTATTATTATTATTATTATTATTATTATTGATAAATAGGTACAGTGGTGCCCCACAAGACGAATGCCTCGTAAGACGAAAAACTCGCTAGATGAAAGAGTTTTCCGTTTTTTGAGTCGTTCCGCAAGACGAATTTCCCTATGGGCTTGCTTCGCAAGACGAAACGTCTTGCGAGTTCTTGCGAGTTTGTTTCCTTTTTCTTAAAGCCGCTAAGCCGTCAATAGCCGTGCTTCGCAAGACGAAAAAACCGCAAGACGAAGAGACTCACGGAACGGATTAATTTCGTCTTGCGAGGCACCACTGTATCACACTGGCGGGAAGGTAAACGGTGTTTCCGTGCGCTGCTCTGGTTCGCCAGAAGCGTCTTAGTCATGCTGGCCACATGACCTGGAAGCTGTATGCCGGCTCCCTCAGCCAATAAAGCGAGATGAGCGCCGCAACCCCCGAGTCGGCCACAGCTGGACCTAATGGTCAGGGGTCCCTTTACCTTTATTATGAAATGTCTTGATGAAATCTTATTTGGATGAGCATGGGAAGCTGGGATTAGGCAGATTCCCACATGAGAGGAGAGTGGCACGGGGGGGGGGGGAGATATTTCCTTTGGGTACAATCCTTTGTGAAGCAGTAAAATTGGATGGGAAATCAGGCATTCATACTTGACTCTAATTGAAACACAAACTATGTGCACTTAATGACCAACAAACATTATATATAACCTTCCAACAATTTGACTTCACCCCCAAAGGCACCCTCCTCTCCTTTGTCTCCCAAAATAGATGGATGCCACCCAACTGGACTATCTGCTCTTCCTTATAGATTCAACCTCCCAGGATCTTGGTATGTCCGTTGTCACCTCCGTTTTATATTACAGTGAGTGTGACCAGCTGGCAGTGGAATTCACAAACCAAATGATTTGAAACCCTTTGCAAAACCTGGCATTCTGATCTTTTCTTTCTCCCTTCACCTCTCACCCTCTCCATCTGGACTTGTGGCTTATGAACATGGGAAGTAGCATTATACAGAGTCAGGCCATTGACCCAACAAGCTCATTGCCATGTACACTGTGCCTTGCAGCCTATCACCACCCCAAACCTTGCTATCTTCCTGGTAAGGCAGGTCCTGCCTCAAAGCTGAAAAAATACCGTAGTTACCTTTTTTGGCCAAATTACGTCGTGAGAATTAGGGTGCGCATTAGATTTGATAGCGCATTTACATTCACCAGCAAATTCTTCTTTGGTTTCAAGCTTTTGAAAATTGAGGTGCCCATTAAATTCAGTGGTGCCTTACATTTGATACTGTACAGTAATGCTTATTTTCAACGTCAGCTAAATCACACAGTTTAGTTCTGCCATTGGTTTTAATGCAGACACACAGTGCAATCTAGCAATTTGTTCCAAACATGGCAACTGTGATGCACAGAAGCAGATCCATGCCTCCACATCTGTGACTTTACTCCATGGGAATTGTTGTTGTTGTTGTTGTTTAGTTGTGTCCGACTCTTCATGACCCCATAGACCAGAGCACGCCAGGCACTTCTGTCTTCCACTGCCTCCCGCAGTTTGGCCAAACTCATGCTGGTAACCTCGAAAACACTATCCAACCATCTTGTCTTCTGTTGTCCCCTTCTTGTGCCCTCCATCATTCCCAACATCAGGGTCTTTTCCAGGGAGTCTTCTCTTCTCATGAGGTGGCCAAAGTATTGGAGCCTCAGCTTTGGGATTTGTCCTTCCAGTGAGCACTCAGGGCTGATTTCCTTCAGAATGGAGAGGTTTGATCTTCTTGCAGTCCATGGGACTCTCAAGAGTCTCCTCCAGCACCATAATTCAAAAGCATCATTTCTATGGGAATTAATAGGTAAATTTGCCAGCACAAGAGTATTTTGAACTGCAGCTCCTTTCCTTAAGGTTGCATGCACACAATACAGTTAAAGCACATCTCTCGCCGCCACAAGAATCATGGGAACTGTAGTTTTTAAGGCTGCTGGGAACTGAAGCTCTGTGAGGGCTTAGCTACGGTCCCCAAGTATCTTTCAGGGAAACCTGCTGCTTTAAATCAACCTTCATTTAGCTGATTACAGGGCTGGTGTGAACTGTTTTATCTGCAGTAAGAAAGAAGAGAAAAGGCACTTTTACAAAATGCAGGGTTTTTAAAAAATATTTTAGTAGTTGCCCTTTCTCCATGCATTTATACTTGATTCATTGCACCTTAGACATGGTGCTAAGTAACTGGAGGGCAATACAAATATTAGCAGATTTGCATTTTCCCACCCTGCAAAATAACATGGGTGGGATTCACCTAATTAACCCCACCAGCAAAAGCCTGTGCAAGTGCTTCTCTTATTGGCTGAAATTGGCTCAGGGGTGTGTGTGTCTGGAAAACCACTAGCATAGAGGAGGGGTGTGGGGTGGTTCCATCTGACAAACTGATATGCATGTGCAGAGATTGAACATTTATAATAGTCTTCACATACACCATGCATCATGTTCAGATGTTGCCCATCAACAGTTAGCATCCAGACCGCAGACAGAGCACGGACACACTGGTCACGGTCTTTTCTACTGTTGTGAGATTTTTCCACTTAAATTATAATAATTATTTACACATTTGCATATTGCAATTGCCAGGCCATGCCCCCTCCTCGGCTACACTGGTCTTACTCTATGCTCTTCCTAGGTGCTTTTGCTCCACTCAAATGTGTCCCTGAACTGACTTAATACTGTTTACTTGCCAGGTTGGAAAATGCCTTGCTCCCTGGCACCTTTAGCTAAACCATTTCTAGTGGGAACTTTGTCAGCTTCCCCAAGCCTCAAAGATTCACTTCAACATACATCAAAGAGTAATAATACCACTTTTCTTCACTCCGTAACCAACAGCCGTTGGCCCAGTTTAAAAATAAAATAAACAGAACCACCTTTTGTATCCTGCATCTCTCTCTCTGTGTGTGCTACTTTGGCACATTACCAGAGGAAAGGAAGTCCTAATGAACAAAGCATTTATGCTCCCAAAGCTCTGTTGCTGTTTATAGAAAGCTCAGCCATAGCAACCAAGAACAGGAGTGTCCCAACAGATCTTAACTGCCATGAGAGCTGTATTGGTGGTGTTGGTGGGGAAAAAGTTCCTAGAGCAATTAGCTCGACATCCTCCTGCTCTGTTGAAATTCAACAGCTTAACTACATAATGCAGAAGGGTTTTAATGTGAAATTTAACCCAAATCAGTATGATGGGGCTCTGACGCTCCCCTCACTTAGTCTCCTAGGAAATCAAAACACTGCTCTACACAGAATTTCACTAATGTGTAAGCGGTTCACAGGAATATTATCCTGAACAAATAGAGTTATCAGATCATTTCAGCAAAACATTTCACATTGCACTTGTCCGAATAATAGAAGCTGCAATTCTATGCAGATTTCTTGGAACCAAATCCATTTACCCTGGTGTCCATGCCCACCCCCAATGTATAATAAGATTGATTTTTAAATCAACATTGTTTGGAATTTCTACATGACTTGGAAGAGCATTGTGCCTTGTTTTTTTGAAACCACTGGCCACAGGAGCAAGAGAAATGCCTAATTTTAACAAGGTTATGTTCCTTACCAAATGTGCAACAGTGAATCATCTAATCTATAAACTAATACAAAAACCTCCGGGTTTCTTTACAGGTTTGGTTGTGGGGAAATTTTTCATTAGAACTGCTTGGTGCACGAACAGGAAACCAGTGTGATTATTAAGTAAGGACTGTAACATGGGCTCCAGGGAAACAAATCATGCATCAGTATCAAGAAAAAAAGGGGGGGAGGAAGAGCATTGGAGGAGGAGGAGGAGGAGGAGGAGGAGGAGGAGGAGGAGAAGAAGAAGAAGAAGAAGAAGAAGAAGAAGAAGAAGAAGAAGAAGAAGAAGAAGAAGAATAGTAGTAGTAGTAGTAGTAGTAGTAGTTTGGATTTGATATCCCTCTTTATCACTAACCAGTGGAGGCACAAACCCGGTTCCCCAGATTACGAGTCTACTGCTCTTAACCACTACACCACACTGGCTGCAACAGTTGCCAGAGGGGGAAAATAAGATGGGAGGAAGTTGGAGAAAACAAATGCCAGCCTTCCCAACCTGGTGCTCTCCAGATGTTTTGGATTATATTATATTATATTATATTATATTATATTATATTATATTATATTATAATTATATATTAATAAGTGACATACAGGCTCCCTGTGACTCCTAGGAAATCCAACAGCCAACAAGGGCAGACCTGTTTAGTTTCAGGAGTAGATCAGTGCCAAGTGCCCCTAGAAAGGAGGGGGGCTCTTAAAAAAAAATACCACTGTCCCCCATGGGAAAAGTATCAGAGGCTGTTGGTCAGCAGCAGTTGCATCCCAAGCCTACCTTGGGAAGGTGAGGCTGTGAGCTCAATGGGTTCACACCCCAGCCATCTCCAGGGCACATGGCAGCCTTGGCCAACCTGCTGCCCATCAGGTGTTTTAGACTACAACTACCATCGGCCACATTTAGCAGAGTTGTAATCAGATGTGTTCGAATCCCCGTGACAGGGTGAGCTCCCGTTGCTCGGTCCCTGCTCCTGCCAACCTAGCAGTTCGAAAGAACGTCAAAGTGCAATTAAATAAATAGGTACCACTCCGGCGGGAAAGTAAACAGCATTTCCATGCACTGCTCTGGTTCGCCAGAAGCAGCTTAGTCATGCTGGCCACATGACCCGGAAGCTGTAAGCCGGCTCCCTCGGCCAGTAAAGCGAGATGAGCACCGCAACCCCCGAGTCGGCCACGACTGGACCTAATGGGCAGGGGTCCCTTTACCTTTAATCAGATTTGTAGCGCTGGGGTGTAGAGCTGATGGGAGGGGTAGTCCAGAACACCTGGAAGGTGGCAGGCTGGCAAAGGTTTCTCAAAATTGGACTTGCAGCTGTTGTTGGACTCCAACTCACATCATCCCTGACTATTGATCCTGCTAGCTGGGGATGATGGGAATTGTAGTCCAACAGCAGCAGAGGGCCCAAGTTTGAGAAACCCTGCCTTATGGTATGCATTGAAGCTGAGCTCTCACCTCCTCCTCACTGGTTTGGGGGCAAAAAAGGCCCCATATGCAGTAATGTGTTGGAAATCTTGTTGCTAACCTGAACCAGAGCTTTAAAAATTACAAATTCGTTGAAAGCTTTATACCAGCTATAAAATGCGCAAGGAGCTTACCATAAAACGTACATCTGAATCAACAGAAGAAATTGCATCCTGCAAATGCAGGTTGCATAATTAAAGTGGGTTTGCTGCAACAGGCTCACTCCCACCCACCCCCTGCCAAATAATGACCTTTGTTCGCGGTTCCCATACATAAATCAGAATAAATGCTCATTGGAGAGTATCTCACTTCCATGAAAGCGGGTGTAGAATTGCAGCCCAAGCTCCACTAAATTTAGGGTAAAGCTGAATTATGAGTAAAGCTTCACAGGCGATCAGGCTAAATCGGAAAGCTTTCCGAGCCTAAAAATCTGCCACACATGGACAAGAAACTGAAGCGGCGCAAGGAGCGTGCAACTCCTGTGCACGTTTACTCAGAAGTAAAACCCATTGTGTTAAAGCTATGGTTTTCCCAGTAGTGATGTATGGAAGTGAGAGCTGGACCATAAAGAAGGCTGGTTGCCCAAGAATTGATGCTTTTGAATTCTGGTGCTGGAGGAGACTCTTGAGAGTCCCATGGACTGCAAGAAGATCAAACCTATCCATTCTGAAGGAAATCAGCCCTGAGTGCTCACTGGAAGGACAGATGATGAAGCTGAGGCTCCAATACTTTGGTCACCTCATGAGAAGAGAAGACTCCCTGGAAAAGACCCTGATGTTGGGAAAGATGGAGGGCACAAGGAGAAGGGGACGACAGACGACGAGATGGTTGGACAGTGTTCTCGAAGCTACTAATATGAGTTTGACCAAACTGCAGGAGGCAGTGGAAGACAGGAGTGCCTGGCGTGCTCTGGTCCAGGGGGTCACGAAGAGTCGGAAACTACTCAACGCGGTTTCCCTTTTATTCATTGCGCGCGATCCCCTCTCCACACAATCCACCCCCGCTAGGAAACCGCCCCGAGGCATCTCGCGCACAGACGGGCAACGAGCGGAGCGCGGAGCAGCTCAGCCGGGCGAGGCGAGGCGAGGCGCGGCCGCTTGCGCTCGGCACCCTGGGACATGGAGTCCCCCCGCGCGCTCTCCCCGCGGCGGCCGGCGGGGCTTGGAACTGCGCTTCCCGTGAGCCTCTTGGCCACAGGCGGCTTGGCTCGGGCGCGTGGGAATCCGCGGGGTTTCCAAGGGGATGCGCCAGATGCTGCTGCTGGTGGTGAGGCGATGGTGACGCAGCTGCGCTTTCCCTCCCTTTCCCGCCGAATGATGAGGCGCTTTCTGGCCGGGGCTGCTTAGGAGACGAGCGGAGGGCAGGGCGGGGACGAGGCGGCGTGACGCGCGGGGGGGGGGGGGAGCTGAGGCGGCCGAGGAAGAGGAGGAGGAGGAGGAGGAGGGCGACGAAGGTCCATTCGCCTTGTCGTGCGGTCTCCTGCTCTCCTCCTTCTCCTGGGCTCCAGTCTCATAGGCGTCCCTTCTGCTCTTGACAGGTGACAGTCAAAATCACTGTCTTGTGACGGGGGGGGGGTGAGGGGGAGTCGTGTGGGTAGCCCGGCCGAAATTATTATTATTAGTGATAAGAATCCTGGATTTTCTTTTTTTTCCCCCAAGTAATTTTTTATTATTTTCTTTTCTTTTTCTAACAATCCTTACTATTACCATATGTTCCCTTTGACTCTGCCGAGTCTTGACTTCCCTCCCTCCCTGCAATTGGTATATTCATCACATCTTATTCTAAGAATAATTCATCACATTATTCTAAGAATCCTGGATTCTCAGCTTTCCTTAAACGAAGTTTCTAGCGTTTGTAGGACCTGCGAGAGGAGGCAAAATGTGCAGACGCTCCCCTCTGTATATAGATTTATGAGGCATAGCTGTCAACGTTTCCCTTTTTTAAAAAAAGGGAAACCCCCTTATTCCGAATAGGGTTCCTCGCAAGAAAAGGGAAACGTTGACAGCTATGTTCTGAGGAGACAGCCCCAAGCGTTTTGCTTTGCCCTCTTCCCCCCTAGGAAAATGGCCGTTATTAATAATACTAATAATTACCGTTGCGCTGTTAAAGGGCATGGCGTTTGGCAGAGAGGAAGCAGGAAGGCGGCATGGCTTGCAGCACCTTTCCAGGAAAGGTAGCCTTGTTAATTTAGGCACTGCCTCTGCTTCGAATCATTGCATTGTAGAGCTGGAAGGGACCACGAGGGCCATCTAGTCCAACCCCCCCTGCGATGTAGGAATTTTTTGCCCAACTCTGGGTTCAAACCCACGACCCTGAAATGCTCTACCAATTGAGCACTGAGCCCTTACTGAGTTCAGTGGGGCATTTTTCCGGATAAGAGCATACAGGATTGAAACCTTCTTTTTTTGAGGGGGGAGAGGGGACATGGTCGCAGTTTATAGAATTGCGCCTGGAAGGGAATAGAAGTCTGTCTCCCACCCAAGGTCTGTTTCTTAATACTGGGAAGTAGGGTCTTCCAAGGACACTGGCTGATTAGGTGTTCTGGATATTTTGTTTGCTTGATTATGGGTTAGGTGTCGATTTGGTCTTGCTTAGGGTGGACCCAATGAAATAAATTGGGGCTTAAGTAACCCATTGAAGCTGCCATTTACCTCTTTGCTCAGTTACAGGCAATGGCAGCCTACTGGTGAGAGGAGAGAGGAAAAGCTTAACTCTGCACATACTACCCTGAGATCCTGAGGGAGGATAGAAATTTTGTTTAAATACCGTTGCTTAACCAGTAGAACTTGTGAAGCAGTAAAATACTAAGCATTGCTACGTAGTTGATGTTTTCATAGAGTAAAAATCAGCAGAAAATGCAGAGGAGAAAGGAATAGTTCTGTTGAGCATGGCTAGAGTGCACCGTTGAGTAATCAGAGGTAGATCTTTCATCTGTTTTCGATGTTTTTGATCCTTTGGTCATGCTTGCTGAGAAGTATCTCGCATCGTTCACAGATTGCCCTTACAACCCCATGTGGAAGACTTGGCCAGAGTTCTGTAGTTGTAATTCTCTATTTTGTCAATGAAACTTAAAATAATAGTAATAATCCTGAAAATAAGTGTGGAAGGAAGGGAAGCAAGTAGAATTTTGCAATCAAATAGTAAGCCCTGCCTGATATGTCACCCTCAGTGTATGGGCTGCTTTTACAGAGTAAGATAAGGTAGGTCCAGAATACATTTTGATTGTCAAGGTGACTGCTCTGTAGACTCTGATATAATTGCAGCAGGGGGAAATCTGAACACATACAAATTGTGTTTGTTTTTGCACAGCTGCCACTTCATTCTGTGTGGTTTGTAAGCTCTCTCTCACACAGAGAAAGTAGTCTTTGTAATATTTTGCCCTTACTGCTTAAAATCCAGCTCCTCAGCTACACGCAGGTTTTATTTAACCCATAGCCACCATGCCTTTAATCGGGCTTATCTCTGTGGCCTCAGTTGTGCCGTAGGTTTCATCAACTTGTTCTAAACTACCTGTAGAAGAAATGCTTCTCAAAAGTGGGGAAGTTGTGGACCTTTTCTCTTTCTAATTCCCTTGCTTTTCTTGTTTACTAGCTTCTTTTCACAGGAAAGGTCTCAAACCACCTGCATGGCAACCTTGCAATTAATGAAATTACCGGTTGCTCCACCTTGACAGGGAACTGTGAGCAGAAGGATCTTGCATGGAAGAAAAAACAAAAAAAATTCCTTCCAGTAGCACCTTAAAGACCAACTAAGTTAGTTCTTGGTATGAGCTTTCGTGTGCATGCACACTTCTTCAGATACACTGTGTATCTGAAGAAGTGTGCATGCACACGAAAGCTCATACCAAGAACTAACTTAGTTGGTCTTTAAGGTGCTACTGGAAGGAAAAAAATTTTTTTGTTTGTTTTAAAAGTGGCTTTGTCATGTATAATGAGATAAGAATCCAATGTCTTTGTTCAGACCAGGTTAAGGTGCTACTGGAAGGAATTTTTTTTGTTTTGACTATGGCAGACCAACACGGCTACCTGTCTGTTGCATGGAAGAAATAGTTTCTCGCCCTGGGTGTGATAGTGGCTGGCTGCAAGGCTAGAGTCTTTGGATTATTAAATGAGGGTGATATCCAACTTAAGTCATTCTCAGAGGACATGGTGAAAATAACAACCTGTTGGGGTGATATCTACTGTTGGTCATACTTAGAGTATACCTGAACATCTGACTAAGTTTGGATGTCACCTTCAAGGTCCCATTCAGTGTTAAGAAGTGGAGCTGAGCTGAATGGGGATGATGGTCTTTTTGCAGTGGAATCCCAAGGGCACAGCAGACAAGGGAGACAGCAACAAGGAAAAACTTGAGATGAGCAAGATAACTCGTTCAGTTCCTGTTGATGCTTTGCTGGAAATAATAATAATAATAATAATAATAATAATAATAATGATGATGATGATAATAATAATAATAATAATAATAATAATAATAATAATAATAATTTATTTATACCCCGCCCATCTGGCTGGGTTTCCCCAGCCACTCTGGGCGGCTTCCAACAGAACACAAAAATACAATAGTCTGTTAAACATTAAAAGCTTCCCTAAAGAGGGCTGCCTTCAGATGTCTTCTGAAAGGGTGGGATAACCCCTTCTAAGTTAACCGCATAGCTGAGTAAAGCTGCGAATTCTTAGCAACTGATGGCAACTCTCTGCCTCCATCCTAGTGGTCCCAGACTTCAAGGTACCCGTGCCTCCTGCTCCCTGCACAAATTGGGGGGAAACTGCTTTGAGCAGTTGTGCTGTGGCTGTGTGGTATCATTTATGTAACTAGCTAGTGGGAACACTTCCTCATCCCCTCCCCCCTCCTGATTTCCATAATGTTTGTCACTGCTTCCTGGTGTCACATTAATTCACCTCCATTGGGCAGTGCTTGTGTGTGCCATGTGTGCATACTCTGAAAACACCCCCCTCACATTTAGTAGTAGAGACGAGTTTGTTATCATGAGAAACCACAAGACTGGCATACATGTTTCCCCCCCTGCCCACTGGAAATATTCTTGTTATGAGAAAGAGTGAGAAGGGCGGAATGCATTATTTTGATTTACAAAATGTACCCTGGGGAATTCTAATATGCTTTATTTGATAAATAAGGACCATTTCATTGCTCTCCTATATGCAAAAAAAAATAAAAATGGTTTCATCAGTATCTACATGCTTCCCTTTAGTTCTGGAGTGGGGGGGGGACAGGGGGAACTGACACATTTTTTAAAAAAGATGATACTGTAGAGTGATTAAATTGATCAACTTGTATGGATGGCTTGCTTTGATTAAGGTTTCTTATCTTTCCTCCCCCCTCCCCCAGAAATTTCCTGTCTTTGCACTAAGTTGCAAATGCATTAAGATGACAAGCCAGAGAAAACCACTTTGTCGCACCTTCAGAGCCATCACACAGTGAATTAAAGCTCATTGCTTGCATTTGAAAAGAACGGGCGGATTCCTGTGCCAGCTGCACCTTTTTTCCACGCCGTTAAAAAACTATATTTTTAAAAAAATGCAGTGACTTTCCCCTTGCAAGAAGATGCGTCGGGCAGAAGAAGCATAGCACAGCACCGGCGTCCTGCGCCTGGGCGATTGTGACACCCAGAACAGGCTCCTTTGGGTGGAATCGGCATGCAATAGTTCCATACAGCGTTGATTTGCATCTGTGTAGGTGCCCCCCCTCCTCCCAAGTTGCCTGGGTTGCAAAACAGGGAGAAAGCAGCAGCTGCTCATCTTTGGCAGTAGAAGATTATGGTGGCAGCTCGGCACTAGCAAAAAGCAGCAGCAGCAGCAGCGGTGGCTGAAGCAGCAGCAGAGCAGGACTTTCCCCGGATGCATTTTCGCCTGAAAACCATCAGCATTGCAAAGTGCAGCCCCGAGACTTGGCATCCAAGCAGGAATTGGAAGCGTTCGTAAAAGGAAGGGAACCGGGGACTGGCAAGGAACAGCAGGGGTGGAGGGCAGCACCACCAGCTTTTTTCCCTGTGTGTTTCTAGGGAGGGGGGGTCGTCTCTTATCATGGCGGATCGGACAGCTCCTAGATGCCAGCTGCGTCTGGAGTGGGTATATGGGTATAGGGGTCACCAGTGCCGCAACAACCTGTACTACACGGCAGGCAAGGAAGTGGTTTACTTCGTGGCCGGAGTCGGGGTGGTTTATAACACCAGAGAGCATAGCCAGAAATTTTTCCTGGGGCACAACGATGACATTATCAGGTAAGGAGCGGTGGGCTGGCAGGCTGGGGGGGGGGGAGGGCAGGGAGGGGAGGAGGGGGGAAGGTTTGGCAAAGCAGCCCACAACTTCTCACGGTTTCTTTTTTTTTAACATGCCTCTTGCAATTTAGGAAAGCAAATGTATCCAAAGATGTGTAAGTGAATTGCTGTGTTCACTTGGGTCTCAGCTGCTCTGTATTTTTCCTCTTGTGTGGCATAGGATCTTGGTGGAGGTTAAGTTTAATTGCGCCCCAAATCGGGAAGGTCATTCAATGTTCCTGGAAAACTAGACTTTATTTCTCATTGGTCCAATTATTATTATTATTATTATTATTATTATTATTATTATTATTATTATTTTGGTTTTTGAAAACTAATGCCTGTACAGTGATAACAGGTATAGATGATGCTGTTCCCTCAGTAACATCTGGACACTGATACATAAATCTGTAATACATCTTTTCTCCCTCCTGTGGGTTTTGTTCCTGAACCCAATATTTCACCACTTGGGTAGAGCTTATGTCCTCTTCCTCAATACATTTATTGGAAGTAACACTTGCTTCCACCTAAGACTTGCTCCAGCTTGTTTAGGATTGTGGGGTCAGTTGTTGTTTTTTGAGGGGTCTGGAGACTCACGGTGCCTCCTGTAGATGTCTACTCGGAAGTACGCCCCATTCAGTTCAGTGGTGCTTGTTCCCAGGAAAACTGACATTGGATTGAAGCCTCAGTGCGGCCACAGAATGTCAGAAGGATAATCTACTTGTTTGCTTTTGAGAATTGTCTGTGTATACAAGGGAGCTTTCAAGTTTATATCATGAAACAGGCATATCTGTGCTGCTGCTGCTATATTGTCATTTATTTCAAAACACAGTTGTCCAAGTAATACAGGGAAGCAGCTGGGATTCTCCTAATCCCATTCTACTATTCTCTCTCTCGGCGCTTCCCAAGTGTATAAAGACTTGGATTTTATATCTGGGTCATCCTAATTTCATTCAAATTTTCCTGTGCATTCAGAAACTTTGTATTAAAGGACAGCATGTTTTCCTGTTAGTAGAATCTGACTAGTTTGGAATCTGACTTACAGTTCTGGATTCTCCTTGAGTGGGGCTGCCTCCTTTAACTTATCATGTATGTAAGTTCCCATCTACCAAATGTGGCTCCTATTTTCATTTTGTTTCTGGTTTATCACTGTGCCTCTAATTATTTGGATTAGACTGACATATCTGCAGCTCTTCCATGTAAGCATGTTAATTTGCAGAATGTTTCTTGTAGCATGACAATAATATGCATAGTTTATGCAGTATCATTTTACCTGCTTTAGATTTTTCACCAAGCTTCAAATTCTATATTTTTCCAGGAAAAAAAGTGGTATTTCCCACTTACTCCCTTGGAAGATCATAGCTGTTGTGAAAATAAATCCCTCAGATCCGTACAGCTCAATGTTCATTCCACATAACCCACTCTTAAGGATATTTACTTGGAAGTAAGCCTCATTGGAATCCATAAGACTTGCTTTCAGTTAAGGCCTGGTTTGTGAGAGTGAGGGTCAAATAATGGTATATATTCTCCGCTCTGGTTAAACTTTGAGAAAATCAGAAGGTTTTGGTTCTGATTTCAATTAGCCATGGTTTGCTGTTGCATCTGAACCCTACAAGCTGATTTACTCAGCTAACCACAGTTTATCTGGGTTCAAACATAATGCTTGATTGTGGTTAGTTTAAAAGGAAAGCGGAAGCTTTTGAACACAGGAGGGGGAGAGAGGAGTGAGGTGTACATGAGCCTCAGCTCACTCTGGATTGTTCCCATAATAAGAACGTAATAATAGCTTGCTAGATCAGGCCAGTGGCTCAACTAGTCCAGCATCCTGATCTCACAGTGGCTGACCAGATGCCTGTGGGAATCTCAGAATTGCAAAGTTGGAAGGGATCCTGAGGATCACCTAGTCCAACCCCCTTGCAGTGCAGGAATCTGCAGCTGTCCCATATGGGGATCAAACTTGCAACCTTGGCATCATCAGCACCATGCTCTAACCAGCTGAGCTGTCCAGGAAGCCCACAAACAGGGCCTGAGCACAAGATCACTCTCCCTTCCTGTGGTTTCCAACAACTGGAATTCAGAAATATGCTTTCTTTGACAGTGGAGGTATGAATAGCAAGTTTAGGAAGTTCTTGATGAATCCGTATTTATTCCACTCTAAAAAAATTACAACTCAGCTGTCTGTCCAAATACTTGGTGAGGTAGAAGAACAACTGCAAAGCACTGGAAACTGATTATTATAACAACAACAATAAAAGACAGCAAAAAGGAAGAGCAACAGCAAGCTTATCTTAGAACATCCCAGTGATATGCAGTCAGGTGGGACTTTACTTTTTAGCATGGTCAGCGGGGTGATACAGGATGGCGAAGCTAGGATGTGCCTGAGTCTGTGGGCCATACTTGATGTTGCAATTACAGTGGTACCTCGGGTTAAGTACTTAATTCATTCCGGAGGTCTGTTCTTAACCTGAAACTGTTCTTAACCCGAAGCACCACTTTAGCTAATGGGGCCTCCTGCTCCTGCCGCACCGCCGGGGCGCGATTTCTGTTCTCATGCTGAAGCAAAGTTCCTAACCCGAGGTACTATTTCTGGGTTAGCGGTGTCTGTAACCTGAAGCGTATGTAACCTGAGGTACCATTGTAGTTAATGTACACTTTAAAAAAGTGTGAATAGCACCTGCAGGGGTACTGAGCAGCAGCAAGAAACACAGGGAATGGACAGGTAGCATCCCTCACCTGCTGCAGTCTTTTTTTAAAAAAATGCATCCCTAAAGGTTCTGTTGCATCGGGGTAGGGGTGGGGGTGGAGACCTCCATCAGTGGCGGACTTTGGTAATATGACAACCTGGGCGAGGACAAAATTTGGGTTCCTCCCACCAATATTTCCCCCCTCCACACACAATAATTATTTTTGGTGCAGTTGTTTTTGTTTTTATTACTATTATTAGCTTGTGCCCTCTCAGCTTGGCACCCTATTTGATGGAACCATAAATCTTGTACTGCCTGCATTGGCACCCATAATAAGAGATGGTAAACTATGTCATATATATATATATATAGTAGTTAGTGAGTGATATCTGGCTATCCGGTTTCCAGTTGGGCATTGTAAGTACAATCTGGAATAATAATAATAATAATAATAATAATAATAATAATAATAATAATAAAAAATAATATTTCCCCAGCCACTCTGGGTGGCTTCCAACAGAATATTAAAATACAATAGTCAGTTAAACATTAAAAGCTTCCCTAAACAGGGCTGCCTTCAGATATCTTCTAAAAGTCTGGTAGTTGCTTTTCTCTTTGACATCTGGTGGGAGGGCGTTCCACAGGGCGGGTGCCACTACCGAGAAGGCCCTCTGCTTGGTTCCCTGTAACAGGCATCTCGCAGGGAGGGAACTGCCAGAAGGCCCTTGGAGCTGGACCTCAGTGTCTGGGCTGAGCAATGGGGGTGGAAACGCTCCTTCAGGTATACTGGACCGAGGCCGTTTAGGGCTTTCAAGGTCAACACCAACACTTTGAATTGTGCTCGGAAATGTACTGGGAGCCAGTGTAGGTCTTTCAAGACTGCTGTTATGTGGTCTCGGCGGCCACCCCAGTCACCAGTCTAGCTGCCGCATTCTGGATTAGTTATAGTTTCCAGGTCACCTTCAAACTATTATTTGCCCTACAACTTTCTAAAAAAATGGTCATGGAATACTTCATAGTTGTTTCAGCCTTTCTGACAACAGTAGTGTCTGTTCACAATGCATAAATAAGAAACTGAGGCATAAATAGTCTTTTGGTTCCTAACTGATCATTAAAATGCTGTTGGCTGCAGAACACAGTTATTTGTCTTCCAAATATTATTATGCACTTACAAGCGACACAGAAAGCATGAGAGAGGCTTATATGTGTCTCTAATGTTATATATGAAAATATACCTGGAACTAAAGAAAATTCTGACTCTGTGAGTCAGTTCCTGTTACTACAGTATTGTTTCAAGTAAATGTAAGAGACACTACTTGTCAAAAGGACTGAATAAGCAGAGCTCTTGGGCTTCAGTTGTTTGTTTCAAGGAACTGTTTTCTATTAGCTTTTTCATGTTGGAAAATACATCTGAATTGCTGCAGAAGGTAACTAAGGCCATGGAGCAATGAACTTAGAGTAAGCCCAGCAACATTCAGCTGAACTTCCAGATAACATGGCATTAGCCTGACTTACTACCGTTTCTCAACATGGTATTGACATTTACCTTTTAGTAAGTTCAAGCCTTTCTGATAAATCTCTGCATTCTTCACATTCCTTTTTTTATAAGTAAATTTGCCATAACGCTTTAAATGTGGGGTCACCGTAGTAATAGTTTCTCTACGGCGTCCTTAATGGCAAATTTTACAAGCTTATTGTAACATTTATGTGCAAAGGTTTAAAAAGTCATACACTGTCTGTTTAATTCCCCATGTTCCCCCTTTTTGAAAGTACATCTTTCTGTGGGCACTTCCAGACTATTGCTGGTTTTTGGATAGGATTCAGTCACATACCCGTAAATTCTGGTGAAACAATTATAGTTTATTAGGACGTCTTGCACAACAAATCCATTTCGCCCAGTATGCTTTCCTTTAATGGTCAAGCGTTTTTGCATGGCGGTGTCTTGAGCACCCCACCATGAGCTAGCGGGAGACCAGTTTTGGGGGTTTCCCCAGGCCAATATGACTGCCAAATGGGCCTCGCACCAGCCTGGGAAGTGGATCATAGCCTGCCCCATATTCGTCCAATCACAAGCCGGTTGCACAGCTGGCTCCGCCCCAGATGTGGGTTGGACAGAGGCTCTAGGCTTCACTCTGGTCCACCTCTTGGATATTTAAACCCGCTCAGCTTTCCACCTCCTCATTTTTGGCTGAAGTGACGGTTTAGGCATTGGGCATGCCTGAAGTCTTTGGGGGGGGGGGCTGCTGTAGCCTCTGCCTGCCCCCCCCAGGCTTCAGGGGTATCCCGTTAAAAGGATCTGGAAGGAGTCACTTCTGTCCAAATGCCCAAGCAGGGGCTAAGGCCATAGCACTTCTCAAGGCGGTGACCCCACATGGGGTCCCTACTTGTTGTGTGTCATAGGCCCCCTTCACCCCGGATTGACCCCTAACAGGTATACCCCAGCAGGGATGCTGCTGGTACCATGCCTGTGCCAAACCTCTACCTCTTTAAACAATGAAGTTGTTGGCCCAACTGTATTGAGAGACGGACATGGGTGCTGGGAGGTCATGCAAAATATTCAACTTTTAAAGAAGAAGAAGAAGAAGAAGAAGAAGAAGAAGAAGAAGAAGAGTAGTAGTAGTAGTTTGGATTTGATATCCCGCTTTATCACTACCCGAAGTAGTCTCATAACATTCTCCTTTCCCTTCCTCCCCCTCAGTGAACACTCTGTGAGGTGAGTGGGGCTGAGAGACTTCAAAGAAGTGTGACTAGCCCAAGGTCACCCAGCAGCTGCATGTGGAGGAGCAGGGAAGCAAACCCGGTTCACCAGATTACGAGTCCACCGCTCTTAACCACTACACCACGCTGGCTCTCTTATATGGGAAGCGACGGGGGAAAGCACTGGAACAGTGCTTCTTTATCACAGTGTCTTCTAAACTCTGCACAGACACATCAGAATGGATGTTCATTAAATAGCCAACGTTGTCAAATCCACCTGCAAACCAGTCAGGACGAATGTTGAATAAGCAGCTCATTTGGAAGCGCCCTGTATGTTCCAGGATATTCCATATCTACTTAGGGAGCCTTAAGCAGGGCATGAGGATAGTTGCCGCTTGCTGTTCCTCACCGACATATCTCTTCTGTCTCTGTGAAGTTTCCATGTTATCTCCTAGCCAATGGACAGAGTTCATTTCATTGATAGGATTGGAACGCCTCTGCATGCACAAGACTGGTTCGCACAATTAAGGCTGCTCACTTCTACCTCTATGTTTGTTGTGATCCACTAGATGAAATAATCCTATATACACCCACCCACCAATCGCAAACACATTCCCGTGAGCATACATTCTTTATGTAGCCAGAAAAGCACCATCCACATGCAAGAGGGAGGTATGAGCAGGCTTGGCAGAACTCCCAAGATATGCAGGACAAAACATCCTTGGAATCCCCCACTCACCCAAAAACGTCAGGTAGGACTGAGCATGCTCGGTGGGTATGGAATACTGACTGACTGAGGTGGGGGTAATGAAGCCGGTCTGGCCGGCTGGAACCCTGAACAGGAGCGCTTCACACTGCAACATCTTGTTGCAGGCCCGCTTTTTTGGTAAATGTCAATACCGTGTTGAGAAACAGTAGCGAGGCAGGCCAATCCTGTGTTATTCTGCCGAATTCCATGGGGCTCATTCTGTACGCATTGCTTCATGACCTGAGTAACCTATTAGTAAGCTAATAGAAAATACTACTAATACTACTACTAATAATAATAATTTATTATTTATACCCTGCCCATCTGGCTGAGCCTCCCCAGCCACTCTGGGCGGTTCCCAATCAAGTGTTAAAAACAATACAGAATTAAATATTAAAAACTTCCCTAAACAGGGCTGCCTTCAGATGTCTTTTAAAGATAGGATAGCTGCTTATTTCCTTCACATCTGAACAGTTTATTGAAACAAATGACTGAAGCCCAAGTCAGTGAGAGCTCTGCTTATTCAGTCCTTTTGACAAGCAGTCCCTCTTAAGTTTTCTTCAAACAGCGTTGGGTCACAGCAGGTCATTTCAGTAAACCGCTTCTTCACACATTTTAAGACTGTCTTCTCCCTTGATATGCCTGTGTTCTGGTGTTGCTCTCCATCTTCTCCCCCTTTTTCCCATCTCAATACAGTACATGCACACAGCCATTATTCCATTGGGCTGCTGACCTCTGCTTGCTCTTGATCTGTGCTTCTGTTCATATGGATACTGAGGTTAAATCAAGTAACACAAGGAGGAATGCACACTCTGTTGGTGTGATCACAGTTCTGCTCGAACAAAAACGCTAAAGAGCTACAGATAAGAGCCAAAATAGAGCAAGACGCATTAATTGGACAAACACCTGGAAGTTGCCTTTGTATTATTTCCTTAGGCAAGTTACTAATGTTTTTATTTATTTATTTTTAAAAATAGCTGCATAGCTGACCTGACTTTTGAGAAACATTACAATAACTCCCTAAACAAAATACTCCATAATTTCATAAATCATATTCTCTATTCCATTCCATAAACCCTGTTTTGTTTTTCAAGTTTTATTTGCTTGCCTGTTTAACGGAGTAAAATTTGATAGTTACTCTCGATGAGATCAACTGCAAGTTCAGACCTGTATTTTATTTGATGCAAATTTGGTTGACTGTAAGATAATGCAGTGGGATTAAGGTCTTATCTCTTGTTTTATCGTGGAATTCTTTGTCTTGGGGATATTAAAACTACCCAGCAAGCTTGCTAATCTCTTCTGAGCAGCCATGTAAATCAGGGTGAAACTTTAATAATACCGCAGAATAGGGTCAGTCTGCCAGTCCCGATGTTGGTTTATACGTTCCACCTGTATGTGTACACACACACACACACATACACATATTGATGCACAAAGAACGCTGGGGTTTAGGATTGTTATGAGTAGAGTGGCTCTTCATTTCAGTTGTTGCACTGCTTATCTCAGCAGGCAGAAACCATATTGGAGGATATCTGCGTTTTGCTCTCTTGACACAATTGAGGGGAAGAAACTCCATGCTTGAAGCAATGTCATCCTTTGATGGGTTCATAGATGTTATTTCACAGAAAAAAGCTTCAAACGGAGCCAGGAAATCAAGTCCATGGTGGACAATTAAATGCCCTCTTTGCAGCGAGACACTGACAACCAAAGATACACAAAATTAAATAGCAATTCTATTCCTCTTCCCTTCCGTGTCCTTATTAGTGGCATTCTTATTACATACCATATTTTTCCATCTATAAGACGCCCCCATGTATAAGATGCTCCCGATTTTTGACATTATTTTTTAGGCGGGAAAACCTAGTCTTATACAGTGGTACCTCGGGTTAAGTATTTAATTCATTCCGGAGGCCTGTTCTTAACCTGAAACTGTTCTTAACCTGAAGCACCACTTTAGCTAATGGGGCCTCCTGCTGCCGCCGCGCTGCCAGAGCCCGATATCTGTTATTATCCTGAAGCAAAGTTCTTAACCTGAAGCACTATTTCTGGGTTAGCGGAGTCTGTAACCTGAAGCGTATGCAACCTGAAGCATATGTAACCTGAGGTACCACTGTATACGGAAAAATACGGTACCAACTGTCCTCCAGTTACAATCATTCGCTGCAGCTCAGCTTTGGCAATGGACAGAACAATCCTGTGTTCGTATTTATGCTGGCGGATGGAAACACACTGCTGTTACGCTAGCAGAGAGTACTCGCTCAGCTGGGGTGAGGGAAACAAGCAGAAAATGCAAAAATGTTAGGGAAAATAGCAGACCCACTGTCCCTGGAAACATTCCCAGGGTCTACCAAACAGCAGTTGTGCTGGCAATGCAGCCCACTCAGAGAGAGAGAGAGAGAAAGAGAGAGGAGGAGGAGGAGAAGAAGGAGAAGAAGAGTTTGGATTTGATATCCCGCTTTATCATTACCTGAAGGAGTCTCAAAGCGGCTCACAATCTCCTTTCCCTTCCTCCCCCACAACAAACACTGTGAGGTGAGTGAGGCTGAGAGACTTCAGAGAAGTGTGACTAGCCCAAGGTCACCCAGCAGCTGCATGTGGAGGAGCAGGGAATCGAACCCGGCTCACCAGATTACGAGTCCGCTGCTCTTAACCACTACGCCACACTGTAGTGGATTTGCTACTGCAAGGGCACTTCCATATTTTATTGTTAAGTGTTAAATATATCTTTTTGCTGCTGTCCTTGAAAACCTTGTTTAAAGGCAGGATAGAAAGTTATAAATAAGTTAGTAATGAATCCCGTAAGGCAACTTCCATACAGTGGAATGAAGAGAGGTGGGCAGATAAAAAGGGATATTGGGACATGAATGCATCTGTTGTTTGAATAAGGGCTCTGCTCCATGTCCCAGCCACTCTTAATTGGTAGCTTGTTTGCATATTAAATAGAAAGGTTGTAATGCTGTTGTACAGTACCAAGCCTCCCAAGGCAGTTTACAATAGCTATAGGTGCAAATGCCATGTAAGAGTAGACATCACACCCAATTCCAGTAAAATATAATGTTAAAAAGCAGACATAGCAGATGGAGTGTTTACTGAAACACAGCACAGTAACATTTCCGAAATGCAGAGTGGGATAAGTAATCAAGGCTCTTCTAGAGACTGAGAATTGGGATGCGGGTGGCGCTGTGGGTTAAACCACAGAGCCTAGGACTTGCCAATCAGAAGGTTGGTGGTTCGAATCCCCGCAACCGGGTGAGCTCCCGTTGCTCGGTCCCTGCTCCTGCCAACCTAGCAGTTTGAAAGCACATCAAAGTGCAAGTAGAAAAATAGGTACCGCTCTGGTGGGAAGGTAAACGGTGTTTCCGTGCGCTGCTCTGGTTTGCCAGAAGCGACTTAGTCAAGCTGGCCACATGACCCGGAAGCTGTACGCCGGCTCCCTTGGCTAGTAAAGCGAGATGAGCGCCACAACCCCAGAGTCGGCCACAACTGGACCTAATGGTCGGGTCCCTTTACCTTTACCTTTAGAGACTGAGAAGAAGAGGTCAGCCTGGGTAGCTCAGCTGGTTGAGAACGTGGTGATAATACAAATGGCTGCAAGTTCAATCTCATTTTCCTGCATTGCAGGGGGTTGGACTAGATGATCCTCAGGGTCCCTTCCAATTCTATGATTTATATTTCCTTGGGGAGGATAGTCCCAGTATATGAGGTTACCACAGAAAAGGGCATTGCCCCTGGTATTCTTTAATCTGACAGATCTCACCAGAACGGGAGGGTCTTAGATGCTAATCTTAGAGCTTGGGCAGGTGTGTATGAACCGTTTAATTTTGATTACTTAATTTCTATGCTGCTTAATACATTAAAATATATATTTAAGAGGTGTTCCATTCAGTTGCACTATCCATATCCAGGTACAGCAGGTTTGGGGAAATCTGTTTCTTCACCTTCTGTCCTCTCCTCCTCCAGATGCTTAAAGCTTTAGAGGTCCATGCTAGTATCTTAAGAGGGTGTTTGGGGGGTTTCCCCCTAAAGGTTTTTTTTCCCACTTCTTGAAAGTTTGGGGTTGCTGCAGGCTTGCTAAAACTTCACTTGTGTGTGCGTGCATATATTGTGCCAGTGGTATTTTTCTAGAAGAAGATGTGCAGGAGCTCATCATGAACTTCTCCCTTGTTCTCTTAGAATGGCAGTGGTACCCACTTGAGAGGTGTTGGAGCTGAGCTCCGGTGAGCTCCAGCTGAAAAATAAATCCCTGTATAGTGCCATTTGGCTACCTAAGGATCAGTACCCAGAGAATGAATTTGCTGTCAGTAGAGAGCACAGTCTTTTCTATCGGAATATGCATTGCTATGGAAAATAGACTTTGTTGATCATGCCTATCAGCCGTACAATGCCTACAGTGTGGAGCCAGTGTGGTGTAGTGGTTAAGAGCGGTAGACTCGTAATCTGGTGAACTGGGTTCGCTTCTCCGCTCCTCCACATGCAGCTGCTGGGTGACCTTGGGCCAGTCACACTTCTCTGAAGTCTCTCAGCCCCACTCACCTCACAGAGTGTTTGTTGTGGGGGAGGAAGGGAAAGGAGAATGTGAGCCGCTTTGAAACTCCTTCGGGTAGTGATAAAGCGGGATATCAAATCCAAACTCTTCTTCTCTTCTACATGATCAGATAAATTACTTTTGCACCCATCTCAGTCCTCCTCCCCTTTTATATAGCACAATTTTGCTGCTGAACCTTTCGTTCTTAGGAAATCCACAAGCATTGCAATCCTAAGAGGGATGGTGATTCAGAGGCAGCCCCTGCTGAGTAAGGCTGCATAGGATTTCGCAAGTATTTGTCTGTCGCATGTTTGCTAATTACAGGCTAGGTTACAAGATGAGGCTCTGTGAAAAGTCACGGAAGGGTAAGTCACTGCAGGTTTCAGCGCACAGCTCAGGACATCTACGGATTCCTTGCCAAAGGAAGTTCTTTTATGTGCATACAATGACATTGTTACACCAGAGAAGAAAGAGGCAAATTCCGAATTGTCTCAAGGCTCTGATACCTCCAGTTGCAATTCGTATGTCAGCTTCTGGCCCGTAGTCAAGACTACTGTAGTCCTCACAGTGGTGGCGACCTTACATATTTTTCAAAGGATATGTCCGACAAATTACAAAAAGACCATCAATATCATCGTGAGCTGGAGTCAGCTACCCGTTAATAGTGGTGACCATATCCCTTTGTGTTTTAAGCCCTTATTCTAATTATTTCATGGAGAATATTTTGCTCGGGGGCTAGGGAAGTCTATTTTTATTAAATAACCTGGAATGACCCATGAATTAAACAGGCCTTTTGGGGGGGCCGGGGGAGGGAGAGCAGATATCCAGGTCTAAGAAATGACAGGTGGGGTTGTATTTAACATAATAAACATTTTGATGCATTTTGCCTAACGTACACAGTTTTGTAAGGTTTTTCCCCTCCTACAATGCATGTTTATACTATTTTCACTAGTGTTTCCATTTTTATGCCTACTTTCCTCTGAGATACACATATCATAGAATTGGAAGATAATAATAATAATAATAATAATAATAATAATAATAATAATAATAATAATAATTTTATTTATACCCCACCCTTCCTGGTTTAAAAACCGGGCTCAGGGCGGCTAACAGCAAATTTAGAACGTTGATTAAAATGCAACTTTAAAACAGCATAAAACACAACATAAAAATGCAGCATCAGTATCAATAAAATTCAAAAAATTCAGGGGTCATTTTTTTGGGGGGGGGGGGGGCAAAAACCAGTCAGTAGACATCAAATGATCACCAGGGCTAACTGGTCAAGTTGGTCCTACTAGGGCCAGCAAGGAGACCAGGGAATAATTTAAATCTGGGGTCCCAGAGGGTCATCTAGTCCAACCCCCAGCAATGGAGGAGGCTCAACTAAAGTGCCTAGCTGCGTTATTTGGTAGGAGGAGTGCATTGCAAAACTCAAAAGTGTGAATTTTGAAGGACAGCTGCCTTTAAGTTCATGTAATGCATCAGAACGATGCAAACTAGAGAAGATCAAACTAGAATGCAGATGGGATTCTGAATAACTGTACTTGTTGTTTTTTAAACAAATGGAAAACTGCTGTCCCTTGCAAAGCTTCGGTAGGGCACTGTCCTAGGGACTCCTGAGGTTCCAAAAGTTCTTACCAGGGTTTCTCTTCAGTGAGAAGTCCAGCAGTGGAGCACAAGCTTCTCCAAATTTGACACCCATCACTCAGCTCCCCTGATGATATGCAGCCATGGCAGCAGAACAGGGCATGTTCTAGTTCTATTCTTGCTTCAGGTGGTGTGATGACATGGCCCATCTGGTGCATCCAGCCTGGCCTGCAGAACTGGAATGTGCACCCTAGAAAATGTGCCAGAATCTGCTTTGCTCATGACTAGGTAAAGGTAAAGGGACCCCTGACCGTTAGGTCCAGTTGCGGACGACTCTGGGGTTGCAGTGCTCATCTCGCTTTATTGGCCGAGGGAGCCAGCTTACAGCTTCTGGGTCATGTGGCCAGCATGACTAAGCCACTTCTGGCGAACCAGAGCAGCGCACAGAAACGCCATTTACCTTCCCACCGGAGCGGTACCTATTTATCTACTTGCACTTTGACGTGCTTTCGAACTGCTAGGTTGGCAGGAGCTGGGACCGAGCAATGGGAGCTCACCCCGTCACGGGGATTCGAACCGCCGACCTTCTGATTGGCAAGTCCTAGGTTCTGTAGTTTAACCCACAGTGCTCATGACTACTGTAAGGCAATTCTGATTAGTGCACTGGTAATAGAATGAGGGGTGCAAATCTCTCTATAAAAATAAAATATGGTACTATTTGGGATATGCAGGACTTTTCTTTGCAGGGAACCTGGTACTGAAAATTTGTGCTAGCACAGTCTTCTTCTTTTTGTGTTTATTGGCACCCAAAAGAAAATCAAGGAAAAGGAGCACTTGCTTTACAGCTGTCAAGAGTGTGGGTTCATGCATTGTTTTTAAATTGCAGGCCTCCAGCTTGACGAACCGGCCTGTTACTTATGCTAGTAATTATATCGCTTTTCTATCATTTGCCCCAAGTGTTTTCCTTGCTGTGTTTTTTTTCCCCTGAAGTGAGTGTCTCACCTGAGCCTGGTAATTCAGTCAGCTAAAGAGTCTCTTTTCCTGCAGATAAGCACATCAGAGAGAATTATCCTTGCGCTGTTATGGAAAAATGGTCTCTAAATTACAACTGTGGAAAATGCTTGGTTCAAAAATCAGTGGGAGTGTTTTGTCTTGTTTTTAGCTTGTATACAAGTATTTTATCTATTTTGTGCCTAAATAGCCAGAGACTATTCCCTGTTCACTTTCCCTGTTTTCCAGCTATATACTAACAGTATCAAAGAATGCAGAGATCAAGGTTACTACCTTTGCATACTGTGTTCTGCCCAAACAATGACCTAGATTCATCATTTATTATTGTTTAGAAAAAACTGGCACATAGAATTTAAAATTTTCTTTATTTTCTTTATTAAATCTGTATATCACCCTTCATCCAAATGTCTCTGGAAGGTTCACAGCATAAAAACACAAAAGATAAAGTACTTGCAGGACCAGTACCCACTGTGCAGTCTGTGCTGAACAGGAGTGGGGAACCTCAGCCCAAGGGCCACATAATATTCTGAGGGCCACATGTCAATGATGCATGGGGCCATAGGCAAAAGTAGGTGGAGCATACTCAGACATCTTCCATCCATCTGTTCCAGCCAGGCAAAACTGCTTGAAACGAGAAGCAAGGCCAGGGGAGGGGGTGTGGCTTGGAAAGAGTGGGTGTGGCCTGTGGAGAGTTTCTAGGGTCAGACAGAGAGGCTTGGAGGGCCACATTTGGGCCTGAGGTTGCCCACCCTTGATATATGTGGGATGTGATACGTAAGTAGTAGTCAAGTACAACATTCCTTGTTTTCCTAGAGTGGGTATGCAGGGGAATGTTTGGTCCAGCCAGTCGAAAACTTCCTGTTTCCTCCTGGCTGGGACATACTTCCTTTGCATGTGACTAGAGTGGGCATAACCTTTGCTGCCCAGGTAACAAAAAGGACAAGGCACACAGCACTCTTGCTCTCTCTTTGACTTCCTCTGTCGTTGGAGCAGCTTTTTAGCTAGAGACACTTGGAGCCCGGCAAATAAAAATGTAGCATAATAACATAGATTATTATGCTAGATCAGACTCAAGACCTGAATGAGACCCAGATTCCCCTGGAAAGGGTAGAAACAGAACATGAGGTTGATAATTCAGTGGCGGACGTTGGGCTCTCTAATTTCAGTGGCACCCTATGCGATGCTAAAATTTGGCGCATGCCCCGCTTTTCACTCTCTATTTAAAGCTGTGTTATGCTGTGGCAAGGGACGTAGGTGGCACTGTGGGTTAAACCACTGAGCCTAGGACTTGCCGATCAGAAGGTCGGCGGTTCGAATCCCTGCGATGGGGTGAGCTCCCATTGCTCGGTCCCTGCTCCTGACAACCTAGCAGTTCGAAAGCCCATCAAAGTGCAAGTAGATCAATAGGTACCACTCTGGCGGGAAGGTAAACGGCGTTTCCGTGTGCTGCTCTGGGGTTCGCCAGAAGCAGCTTAGTCATGCTGGCCACATGACTCGGAAGCTGTACACTGGCTCCCTCGGCCAGTAAAGCGAGATGAGCACTGCAACCCCAGAGTCGGTCACGACTGGACCTAATGGTCAGGGTTCCCTTTACCTTTATGCTGTGGCAGGCAGTGAGACCAAACAGGTCATGCCACCGTTTCTCCGTAACTGATATTCAGGGGGCAGAGGTGGTCATTTGTTTGTTTGTCTGTTTATTGACTTGATTTTTATAAGCAGGCTGAGACAATGTCAACAGGATGGTAATTGTCCTTACAAAAAAAAGCAGAACATATGGTTGGACAACCTAACAAATTGAAGGAAATGCAGAGTATCGATGCTTTGCAAACATTTAGTCACTGCCGTTAGTAAGAGATTGTTAATTTATATTAAAGTAGAAGCATAAAAATAAATATATATAAATATAGGCCAAGGAAAATGAAGCAGAACAAGAAGTCCCATAATAAAATATCAGTAATCAAAAAATTTATCAAGGAACCTTCTTAATCATAGTTCTGTTTTTTACATGTTGCTTTAAATTCAAGTGTGTGGAATTACTCCTTGGCTATGTCCCAAAAGATCTGATTATGTGCAGTCATTATCAGCTCTCTGTTTTAGTCTGGACACTGAGTTCCATTGCCTTGCAGACGGGTCATTTGAATAGGTCTTTGATAGCCATTGGTAAGAAAGTTAATTGGATTAAAGAGGAATTATTAGTACTGTTGACTATATCTCGTACAAGTGCTAATAAAGTCGGACTTTCCTTTCAGGCAGTATTGGACATAGCGAAGGACATTACAAATTCACATGCTGCCTTCAAGCACATGATGCCCATACGATGGCTCTGGGCATATTTAGAAACCCAGTGCACTACTAAATAATGACATGATAGAGTCAACATAAAGTGCTTTCAAGTCTTAGTGATCTTCTATGTTGATGTTTAATAATAATAATAATAATAATAATAAATTTATTGGGTGACTCCCAACAGAATATTAAAAACACGATAAAATATCAAACATTAAAATCTTCCCCCAACAGGGCTGCCTTCAGATGTCATCTAAAAGTCAGTTAGTTCTTTATTTCCTTAACATCTGATGGGAGAGTGTTCCACAGGGCGGGTGCCACTTCCGAGAAGGCCCTCTGCCTGGTTCCCTGTAACCTCACTTTTCACAGTGAGGAAACCACCAGAAGGCCCTCAGAGCTGGACCTCAATGTCTGGGCAGAACAATGGGGGTGGAGATGTTCCTTCAGGTATACAGAGCCGAGGCCATTTAGGGCTTTAAAGGTCAGCACCAGCACTTTGAATAATAATAATAATAATAATAATAATAATAATAATAATAATAATAATAATAATTTATTATTTGTACCCCGCCCATCTGGCTGGGTTTCCCCAGCCACTCTGGGCGGCTTCCAACAGAAATGAAAAATATGAATTATGCTCGGAAGCCAACATAGGTCTTTCAGGACAGGTGTTATATGGTCTTGGCGGCCATATGCTGAGTCATCTTCCACTGAAGTTAATGGAATCCAAACACAAGATCATAACTTTGTCCTGATTGTGGCCAGTGTTGGTGCAAATTTCAGAATTTCTTAACAGTTCAATCCTGAGCATGAGTTTGATGGGGTTTACTCCCAGGAAAGTGTGGATAGAATTGCAGCTTTGATCAGCCTTAGAGGTAAAATGTTACCAGCCTGCCCATCCATCCACACTGGGATTAGCTCAGTTGGTAGATCATCAGATTCTTAATCTTTGGGTTGTGGGTTCGAACTGCACATTGGGCCAAAAATCCCTGCATCGCAGGGGCTTGAACTAGATGATTCTTGTGGTCCCTTCTAACTCTGTGATTCCAAGGCAGCAGTAATGGTGGATTCTTACTTATGCTGGACAAGGTCTTTGTGGTAGCTATAGATCCCTAATATGTTATCAGAATATTTTCTTCATTTTTTATGCATATTGGATGACAGTATGAAGAAACAGAAGGTGTTGTTTTGGGGGCTGCTAATGAATATGTATTGGCAAATGCACATGAGTGCATAGGGGCAGGTGTCAATGTTTGGCATGAATAGAGAAATTAGTTTATTATCAATATGTTTTCCTGTGTAAAAACTGAGCTGCGGAGCTAATGGAAGCAAAGATGAAATGGCTAATGCAGTCTTCCATTCAGCATTACATGTAAACATTGTTTAGAGCACTTATCTAAGTTGTAGAGGTCAAGCTGTAATGCTTCTGCGTCTCAGAGCATGTTTTGTGTTTGAAAATTGTAAAGCATGGAAAGATCTGTGGGAAAATCAAAGCACCATTAAGGTTGCCTAACAGACAAAATGGATCTTGGTTTTGCAAATGCATCTGATTACAGTTAGAACACACCAAAAAGCAACACCCAAATGAAACCACATCAGAATCCAAATGTCTGCAGAAACAGTCATGTTTTTGCCTGGCGCCTAAAATCTGACAAAGTTGGTGCCATGACAATTTAGGAGGAAACAGTATTTTATGGTTTGCTGCAAACTTTGATTAAAAGTTTCTCAGAGGGTGTTGGAGAGTAGGGAGTGTACAAACCATAGGCTCATGCATGCTCACAATGCCAAAACATGATTTGGTGTTACATCCCAACAACCCAAAAGGCTCTGGTTGCAGATATTGACTTTTTAAAATATATTTTTTACATTATTTGTGACGTTGTATGGTCACCTTGTCAGGCACATTTAAGCTAGAAAATACAGCTGTGATTAAAAGTGAGATTGCAGTTAAACGAATCAGGTTATAAATCACAAGTACTTGCCATTTGTGATTGTTCTGAATTTGCTGTGTTGCTTGAATATTGCATTTCATTTCTTTCTCGTGGTGTCCTCCAGCTTTCTCTTTGAAGCCATGGGTTTCCCTGCTGCCTCAAGGTAACTTGCTCTCTTCCTCTGTCAGTTAGTTTGACATGATTCATTTATACATACTGACAGTTCAGAGCACTGGACAGAAATGGTTACTTATGCTCTCATTCTCCATTTTGAATGCAAATATTTTAACCTCGTTATGAAGAAAAACAGAGGAAAAACTGCTGCAAGTAACCATGCTTTTTAGTGTCTTGGATAATGCAACCCCCCTTTACCACTTATTTGTTTGGGATTTTGATTAATACTGGTTTTGGATTAACACTGTCCAGCAGAGTCCTAACTGTGTCTAAAAGGTAAAGGACCCTTGACTGTTAAGTCCAGTTGCAAATGACTCTGGGGTTGCGGCTCTCATCTCGCTTTACTGGCTGAAGGAGCTGAACTTTGTCCGCAAACAGTTTTTCTGGGTCATGTGGCCAGCATGACTAAGCTGCTTCTGGTGAAACCAGAACAGCACACAGAAACGCTGTTTACCTTCCCGCCAGAGTGGTACCTATTTATCTACTTGCACTTTGACGTGCTTTTGAACTGCTAGGTTGGCAGGAGTTGGGACCGAGCAATGGGAGCTCACCCCTCCGTGGGGATTCGAACCACCGACCTTCCGATCGGCAAGCCCTAGGCTCAGTGGTTTAGACCACAGCGCCACCCGCGTCCCTACGGCACCTGGTATTCCCAGGTGGTCTCCCATCCAGGTACTAACCAGGCCTGACCCTGCTTAGCTTCCTAGATAGATGAGATTGGGCGTGTTCAGGGTAGTATGGTGAAAAAAATGCCATTGAATTCAATGGGTTTTGCTTCCCAGGTAACTTGGGGATAGGATTGTCAGCCTTTTTTTTAATTAAAGGATTGGGTGTTCTCGTTGGTTATGTTCATCCTGGCAAGAAATGTTGGGTGGCTGGACATCTGTATTATTTGTAGCCTAATTTAACCTCCTTCAGTTGTTATTTTCAACTGGAACTTCATTAAACAATATTAGAATGCAAAACGATTTGGGATTTTACATTTTAAACGATCCTTTTGTCTTCTCTCGTTAGGTGGCAAATAGCAGGCACATCCAGTGTTAACTTTATGTCATTTCAGGCATTGCGAAAAATTGCAAGTAAAACAACACAACAGTACAAACAAGGGGACTGTTTTGGGAGAAAGCTGCAATTAATTTGTGCAGAGGAAGTGTAGAAATCTGCAAGGAGGTGATAGCACCTGTGAAATGCTTTCCTGAACAAGGCTATCCTGGTGGTGACGCTAACATTTTTGGGGGCATATCTCTTCACCCAGGCAATTGACGGAATTTGAATTAAAACAAAAACAAAACTTGATTGCAAGGTTCCTGGAGATTGCCTTGCCCTAAGCAACTAACAAAAACAAACGAACAAACAAATAAATAAGAGCATTAACATAGAATCTGATGTATGCTGTCCTGTCTACCAAACAGCTGTAATAAAATTATTTCTTGGCTACACCACTCCAGACTTCAGGTGGAGGAGGAGTTTGTATTTGATATCCCGCTTTATCACTACCCTAGCGAGTCTCAAAGCAGCTCACAATCTCCTTTCCCTTCCTCCCCCACAACAAACACTCTGTGAGGTGAGTGAGGCTGAGAGACTTCAGAGAAGTGTGACTAGCCCCAGGTCACCCAGCAGCTGCATGTGGGGGAGCAGGGAAGCGAACCCGGTTCACCAGATTACGAATCCACCGCTCTTAACCACTACACCACGCTGGCTCTAGGTATGCATGTTTCTCACATGCAGAAGTAGAGGGGAGCAAGGGCCCAAATCAAGATCTTCCCAGCCAATATGGAGTCAATCACAGCGCACCACGTTAGGAAAAAATGCACTTGGTTTGTGCCAAGGAGAATGGAGGCAGTTCTCTGCCCAAGTTGGCCAACCATGAAAGGGAATCACATTCTTAAATTCTCCCCCTGTAAAACTTCCTACCCAAAAAGTAAGAATAAAATAAACCTTACAGATCAGGAGATATTTGTCAGGGAACTGCCATCAGAACGAGAGGAGGAGGCAAGGCTCCACGACGATGCTGGAGAGGGGACAAGTAGGGAGAGAGGCAGGTCTCCTGTTGGGGAAGAAAATCAGCGCAACACCAGGGATGGAGGGGGGGCAATGGGGGAAGCAGAGAGCAGGCTCAGAGACTCTTCACTGGACACCAGCGGGGAGAGCACAGGTCCTCCGCTACCCATGCCCTCCCTGCGCAGAAGACTTCCGCGCAGGGAGAGTAGGAGGAGACTGGGCGTCAAACAACTTTTATGTTGGAAAAGGTTTAAGAAACGCCCACTGTCGGATTCTGCCAGCGACTGAACAGCCACGAAGTGAGGGCTGTCCAGCCAGGAAAGGTTTAACCAGGCCACCTAGCCAGGAGTGGCAGCAACTTACGCACGAGCAATCCCATATAACCATTACAATATATATATATATATATTTTGCATAGGGAGAGAATTAAAAAGTGTGATAGCCCTATCTGCAGTTTGAAGTGGTACATTGCTTTCATTATGCTGCATGTGCAATATATTAAAAAGGTTGGGGTTCTTCCAGGTCAGAGGGTGTGACATTTAGCCAGGGCTGAGACTCAGACTCTCTCACTTCAGAAAGTCAACATAGAATATGCATTTGTGTGCCCTTAGAAAGCATAGCAGCTAGAACCACTTGCAGGAGTTTTCCTGTTTTGTATTTACTGCTCATTATGTTAATTTGTTCCCTAAAGGTTGGTCAAGCAGGTCATCTCATTAAAAAGGGGGCAAAAAGAACAGAGGCATATATAAAAGGACACAAGGCATGATGAGGTGGCTGTGTTAAAAATGTAAAGGCACCCCATGCACCTTCGTTTGTCGAAACATCACGAAAAGGAGACAATGGAGAAATTTCACAGTGGAGTTGGCAGAAAATTGCTAAAGAAATGGGGCAAAATCGCCATCCAGATAACCTGTTTGCCACGCATTGTGATTTGCTTGCACAAACCCTACACAGAGCTTAGGCTGGATCCGTTCTTTATTTGGCATCCATTTTTATTTTTCTGTGGGGAGCCTTTATCACAATGAACACCCATCTTAATTTGGTTTCATGGTGGTGTTTACGCGCCTTCCCATTAATCATTTGTTAATTTGTCCCACATTTTTCAGCGTAGTTCTCTGTCACTTTTCTAACAGCAAAAGTCAGAGTTTCGTCCTCCTCCCACACAGAAAACACACTGGATTTGTTTTTGGTTTTTTTTGCAGCAGAGCACTTTAATGGCTCAAATCTAAAGTTCCAGAACGCCCTTGAATCCCTCCTGCAAAATAGTGAGAAAGTAGAGGTACCTGAAATGGGTTTGAGAAATGATATGTGATAGACCCACTGCAGAGAGGGTTGCCTAGGAGGAAGTAAAGTTAAAGGTAAAGGGACCCCTGACCATTAGGTCCAGTTGTGGCCGACTCTGGGGTTGCAGCGCTCATCTCGTTTTATTGGCCGAGGGAGCCGGCGTACAGCTTCCAGGTCATGCAGCCAGCATGACTAAGCCGCTTCTGGCGAACCAGAGCAGTGCATGGAAACACCGTTTACCTTCCCGCTGGAGTGGTACCTATTTATCTACTTGCACTTTGAGGTACCTATTTATCTACTTGCACTTTGAGGATGGCAGGAGCAGGGACCGAGCAACGGGAGCTCACCCCGTCGCGGGGATTTGAACCGCCAACCTTCTGATCGGCAAGTGCTAGGCTCTGTGGTTTAACCCACAGCGCCACCCGCATCTTTAAACTGCACACGGGACCTGGAGATAGGAGGAGATATGCAGGCAAGATAAGGAGCCAGTCTTATAGATGAGGAACCTTTTTCAACCTGAGGGCCACATTCTCTTCGGAGCAACCTTCTGAAGGCTACAAGGCAATGGTGGGCAGGGCCAGAGGCACAAGTGGGTGGAACAATGAATGTAAATTTTACCTTTCTGCGCACACCCCCCTCCATTTTTCACCCGGGCAAACAAGAATCTTTGTAGTTTAAGAGTATACCCTAACCAGGCAAAAGCTATCAAGGAGTGTACAAAGAAGGGCTAGGGACATCTGTGCCCTGGGAAGAGCTTTGAGGGCCATAGAGACAGGGCTGGTAGTCTGCATTTTGCCCACAGACCTGAGGTTCTCCATGCCTGTTGTTACATATTTCTTTATACACCTTTTCCCCTAATGGTACTCAAGGCGGAGTAAGGAGCTGATCTTTCAGCGTGACAGCGCCTAAACTGTGGAACTCCCTGCTCATTGATATCAGACAGGTGCCTTTACTGTATTTGCCACTTGCTAAAAACTTTTTTCATTATGCAAGTCTATCCAGTTGTGTAAATCTGACATATATTTTAATGCACACTTTTATAATATACATTTTTTTAAAAACTGCTGGATATATGCAGAGAGAGCGCGAGCGAGCAATGTCTTTTAAAGTATATTTTATGTAAACCATTTTGAGGTTTTTACAATTCAGAAGGATGCAGATTCTGTTAAAATAAATTGGGTTTGGAAGCCAGAAGAGGGCACAGGATCACTAGGTCTAGAGCTGACGGTTGGGGAGTCCTGTCAATTGTGGATTCCACCCTCATTGCTGCAGAAGTGAACTGGCAACTCGATTAAGGGGTAATTACCAGGAATAAGAAGCAAGCTGTGGTAAAGCTGAAAATTAAAATGCTAATATAAACTAGCCAGCCAGGTGTTTTTTTGTTTTTAGCCTGTAGGCTACGTTCTGATATTTAAATAGCTTGTTGATACTACTTCTCACTATTCAAAATCAGTTGTTTTATCTTGCCGTGCTGTCATGTAATCGAATGCAAGCTTAGCTTGGCATGGATTATGCTCGCAAACAGAAACGTCCCAGCTTTTTTTTTTTTTTAATAAAAAAAGGCAAGCACCCTCGTATTAAATGCACTGCCAAGAAGCACAGTCACGAGTTTAAGATGAATGCACTCCAATCTAAGCTAAATCCTCATGAGGCTGTACACCAGTGCATACAAGTCAAGAGACTGCAGCTGCCACAGATTCCAAGCATCTTGAAAATCTGGCAAACCTTGACGGTAGAGAACGATAGCAACGAAACCAGATAAAATTGTCTGGGCTGAGGAAAGTGCAGTACAGGTCTCTGTAGTATTGCTATCTGAGGTTGCATGCCCACCCTTCCCAGATTTTTCATGTTCTCAGAATGTCAATTAACTGCTGGACATCTTTGGTATTCCACTGCATAGCCAGGCATACAATTTATTACTTTACTGCAGATATGACTACATACAACGCAAGTGTCCCTGAAAAACTGGGACATCCCATTTTTTATTGCAAGGGAACAGATGCCATTTTGCTTGTCTTGCTCTCGCGTGATTTTGCAGCACAATTCCCCCCAAAAGCACTTTTCTGTGTGCGGGAACTGTGGTGCAAGATCAAATGAGATCGTGGTCACCAGAATGGCTGCCATGCTCTTGGAATAAAAAGAGGGAAGATGGCATTCAGAATTTTGGCTTCAAGGTGTTGGAGGGTATGTGACTATACAAGATCTTTATTCATCCTGTATGTTTACAAAGCAATCCTATACAAGCCTGCTCAAAAAGTACTGAGTTCATTGAAACTTTCTCCCAATGGGATCGACCAGCTGGATGGAAGTTGTCAATACTCCATTTTTTGGGGGTAAGAGGGTGGAGTGTGTCACAGCAAAGCAACTAAAAGCGTTTCTGGGGAAACATATTCTCTTAATTCATTTCAGTCTTGGTTCAGGACCAGGTCTGGGACTGAATCAGCCTTGATCAGCCTACAGCCACCATTTCCTTTCCACTGAAATGAATGCAGTGGAATAGTGCAGCCTTTCTCAACCTGTGGGTCCCCAGATGTTGTTGAACTACAACTCCCATCACCCCTAGCTAGCAAGGCCAGAGCTGAGGGATGATGGGAGTTTTAGTCCAACAACATCGGGGGACCCACAGGTTGATAACCGCTGGAATAGTGTAATGACAATGTAACTTGTGTGATTTACATAATTACACAGCAGGGAGGGGATGAGATGAATACTGTAACGTAGTTTTGGTGGACAACAAACTGCTGAACAGAAACAGCGCTGCATGGAACAAGTACAGGGCAAAATGGAAAGCAAGGCCTTCTTACATCCCTATGGAGTAGGCTGAAGTTCAAATCCTCGTTCCCCGTCATGTTTCTAAATACCAGTTGCTGGAGGCTGGAGGAGGGAAGTGGGTTTCCCAAGGGTACTTGATTGGCTAAGAGAACAGGATGCCAGCCTAGATGAGCCATTGGCCCTGACCCAACAGGGAATGTCTTATGTTCTTCAGCCATAAAGGACTGCCTCAGGAATCACCTCTCCCCATATGAGCTGACTTGCATCCTGAGGTCCTTTTTTGCCCATTTATGGAATGCTCTCCCAGGAGTC